>NW_027187460.1:3850222-3878589 GCF_028583685.1 Petaurus breviceps papuanus | reverse complement strand
CCTTCCTTCCTTCCTTCCTTCCTTCCTTCCTTCCTTCCTTCCTTTCTCTTTTTCTTTCTCATTTTGAGTTCCAGATTCTCTACTTCCCTCCAGCCCCTTCCTACCCATTGAAGAAGGCAAGTAATATGGTATCAATTATGCATATGAAGTTATGAATAACACATTTTCCTATTAATCATGTTACAAAAAAGAAACCCACAAGAAAAATAAAGTGAAAAAAAAGTATGCTTCAATGCTCAGAGTTCATCAGTTCTGTCTCTCTCTGGAGGTGGATAGTACTTTTTTAAATCATGGGTCCTTTGAATTCGTCTTGGATCATTGTATTGTTTAGAGTAACTAAGTCTTTCACAGTTGATAATTGTTATACTATTGCTGTTACTGTGTACAATGTTCTAGTTCTGCTCAGTACGCTATCCATCAGTTTGAGAGAAATGATTATTAATAACCAATGATTTGGGGAGATCCAGAGTCCCCTCTTTTTCTAAAGTCCTGATTTCAAAAGTTCAATCTCTTGAAGGACATTACTGACAATGAAATTGGATTCAGACCCCCCCCCCCCAAGGTGGGGAAACCATGGTTTTTTAATCAGGTTTGGATGGGGTTAAATTCTTTGAATATATTATCTAAGGCTGGTGGTAACTTAGAAGCAAATGACATAATCAAAGTTCATTTGAGTAGGTTCAGCCCTTCATTGTAATATTCATTCCCTCATTAACTGTTAATCAGAGTTGATTACCACCCTCAGGATGGTAATTTGCCATTTCCAATGGCAAATAAGGCATGAGGCTGCTGCCATGATTGTCTTTGGTCTAAGAGAGATGACCTAATGACCATCTTTATTTTTTTTTTTTACTAATAAGCATGCTGACATTATTAATAAAATTATTAAATTGTCCAGAAATTATGTCTCAAACTTTTTAAACATCTCAAGTTCATATCGGTCTTCCAAGTTTTTTCCCCCCAAAACATCTTTTTCATTATTTCTTAATGCACAATAGTTTTCCATCACAATCATATTCCACTCGTTCAACTATTCCTTAGTTGATGGACATTCATTTAGTTTCAAATTCTGCACCACCATGAAAGAGCTGCTATAAATATTTTTGTACATGTAGGTCCTTTTCTTTTTTCTTTGATCTCTTTGGGATACATTTTTAGTAGTGGTGTTGTTGGGTCAAGGGTATGCATAGTTCGATAGATCTTTGGGTCTCGTTGCAGATTGTTCTCCAGAATTGTTGGACCAGTTCACAATTCTACCAACAGTGCATTAATAGCACCTTCATTTTAGAGATAAAGACATTTACGCAGAGAGATTAAGTGTTTTATCTAAGGGTACAAAGGCAATAAGTTATAGAGCCAGGATTTGAATCTAGTTTAGGCCCTCTGATTCTAAATCCACCTCTCTTTCCATTGTACCCTGCTTCCTATAATCTTGTGTGCAAATAAATGGTGGGTATTAGGTGACTTATAAGAGTTCACAGGAAGAAGAGACCACTGTGTTTTAGAGCTAGTCAGGGAAGGCTTTCTAGAGGATACTTGGCTTAAGCTAGGCCATTAAGGATGGATTAAATTTTAAAAAGATAATGGCGGGGCAGTTACGTACATGGTGGATATAGTGCTGTGCCTACAGTCAGGAAGACTCAGCTTCCTTAATTCAAATCTGATCTCAGACAGTTGATAACTGGGTAAGTCACTTAACCCTCTTTGCCTCAGTTTTCTCATCTGTAAAATGAGCTGGAGAAGGAAATGGCAAACTACTCCAGTAACTCTGTCAAGAAAACCCCAAATGGGGTCATGAAGAGTCAATGGGACAGGACTGCCCAACAATGGATGGAGAAATTGTGAGCTTTGTAAGATTGGTATTGTTTAGAGGCAGGGTGAGTATATGTTAGAGATGAGATTCCTGTTCAGATAAAAGAATTATTATCCCTTCTGAGGTATTGCTAAATCTGAGATGTTATGGAACAACTTGGCAGAACCTGGGTTTGAATTCCATTTAAGTCACTTAATTTCTCTGTGTCTCAATTTCCTCACGTGATAAATAAGAGAGTTAGACTCAATAGCCTCTAATGTCATGTCTAACTCTAAAACTAAGATTCTATGATCTACTCAGTATACAGCCCTTAGAAGTCCTCTGATTGTATGAATTATTCTAATCATTTCACATTACTTTATTTCTTTTTCCTATTTTAAGCTAGTTTTCTCCTATGAATTTTGTGATTGAAAAAATCTAACCATCAGTGGGTTAGTGGAACTCTCATTTATCGCCCCAACCACTGTCTTTCCAGATTGGGAGGCAACAGACTTCCAGGAAATTAAATTGGAAAGGTTGGCTCTCCGAAGTGCCAGATGTTTGGTGTTTTCTGTTGGCAATGTGAAATTCCAGGCTGCAGTCACAGTTCATATTGTGAGAAGTTCTTGCTCATTTGTTGAGTTGATCACAAACCTGAGAGGGGCTCAAGGCTACATAAGATGCCTTCTCATCCATCGACCCCACTCTAATAATTTGTCATTAATATAGCTCTTATCTGGAGTAGATACCATTTTAACCAACATACCTGAAAACTCATTATTTTATAAAACTATAATTATACTTGGAAGGCAATAACTGTTTTTAGAGCAAAAATTGCATCTCACCCCCTTGACATTGAATTTCCCAAGCTTACTTAGTCTGGAAGTGCAATAAACACTAAGATTCCACTCCCAATATGGATTGTCATGTCAACTTTAACCTGTTCCATTTTTTTTCTGATTTGACACCCTTGAGTTCTTCTGTAGCCAGCCTCTTGACCTTCTATTCCCAGATATTCATTGTATTGGTTCTAGACTTATTGTGGATAGCAGATTGTCTTTAGCCTTCCTTAAACTCAGAAATTCTAAACTCCACTAGCCTCAGCCTTCCTAGGAGCAGTGACTATAGGTCCATAGTTGTACGCCATCACAAATCCAGCCCATAAATCTCCTTCTAAGGTGCTGGCCTTTCTAGATTTTGACAATTTAATTTGTGGAAAGGGGCGGAAACTTGAACAGTTGTAAAAGAACCTCTGAGAACACAGCCCCACAGGGAAAAGTACTTGGAGGGAAATATAGACTGTTTTGAGAGGACCCAAGAGAAATCAGCCCTCAGAGAAAAATTACTTACTGAAGGCAAAGATAGCCTAAGTATTTTGTTTCCAAGGAGCTAATTTACATATGACTATAATGAAGACATTGAAGTTAATAAAGAGGATAGACACACTGCTACAGAATAACCTTTTATAATGAATGCAGGTTGGATGAGAGAGTCAGCCTAGAAAAAGGAGAGAGAGAAGAAGGGACATCTGGATGCTGTGGTCCACACAGTGGTATCATGCTACACCATCATTCAACTTTATTCAATAAATGAAATGTGTACTTATATTCATGGTGCAGATCTAGTTATTAGGGATGGAAAGAGAAAACAAAAATATTTTCTGCCTTGAAAGAGTTTACGTTCTACTATAGGTGGGAAAAATATACAAAAAGATACAAAATAAGTATAAACAAATACAAGATGATGTGAAGAAAGGAAGTTCATTCATCCTTAGAGGGGATAAGGAAAGATTTTGTGTAGGGTATAGAACATGAATTGAGCCTTAGGGAAGCTAAAGGCTCTCAAAAGTGTCTAATATTGATCTTTTGTTGTTTAGTATTTTATTTTTCCCCAATTACACATAAAAACAAATTTTAACATTTGTCAAGCTTTGAGTTCCAAATTCTTTCCATTCTTCCCTCCCTAACCCTCTCACTGAGAAGGCAAGCAATTCAATATAGGCTATACACATGTAATCATGTAAAACATATCCACATTAGTCATGTTATGAAAGAAAAAAGACAAAAATCTCAAGAAAAATGAATAAAATCAAAAAAAGTATGGTTCAGTAGGTATTCAGATACCATCAGTTCTTTCTCTGGGGAATGACAGCTTTTTTATTATAAGTCCTTCAGAGTTGTTTTGGATCATTGTATTGCTGAGAATAAGTCATTCACAACCTTACAATATTGCTGTTTCTTTCTATACAGTACATGACACTTTGCATCGGCTTTTCCAAATCTTTCCAGGATTTCTGAGAGCATCCTGCTCATCACCAGTTACATGATACAATTTGTCCAGTCATTCCCTAATTGATAGGCATCTAATTAATTTCCAATTCTTTGTCACTAGAGAAGAGCTGCTGTACATATTTTCATACATATAGCTTCTTTTCTTTTTTCCTTTTTTGGATACAGGCTTAGTAGTGGTATTACTAGGTCAAAGGATATGCTTGGTTTTATAATCCTTTGGGTATAGTTCCAAATTGCTCTACAGAATGGTTGAATCAGTTCAAAATTCTACCAACAATGCATTAATGTCTCATTTTCCCCACAAAACCTCCAACATTTGTCATTTTAGTTTTTTTTTTTTTAAGCAATCAGGGTTAAGTAACTTGCTCAAGGTTACACGGCCAGTTATTTCTGGCCAGTTATTATTGGTGCTGAGTGTCTGAGCCCGGGATTCGATCTCCAGGTCGTCCCAACACTGGAGCCGGTGCTCTTACTTGCTGTGCTACCTGTCATTTTAGTTTTTTATCCTATTAGTCAATCTAATAGGTATGAGGTAGCATCTCAGAACTGTTTTAATTTGTATTTCTCCAACAAAGTGGTTCAGAGCATTTCTTTCATATGGCTATAGATAGCTTTGATTACTTCATCTGAAAATTGTTCATATCTTTTGATCATTTATCAACTGGGGAATAGCTCTTATTTTTAGAAATCTGACTCAGTTCTCTATATATTTGAGGAATGAGGCCTTTATCAGAAACTTCTAAATTTTGCTTCTAATTTTTTTTCACAGTTATTATTGCTAACTGTATTTTCCTTCATCCTATTTCCCTCTCTGTTTATTCTACTCTCTCTCTCCTTATACACTGTCCCTCCTCAAATGTGTTTTACTTCTGACTATTGCCTCCCCCACTCTGCCCCTTCTCTTATCCCTTTCCCCTCCTACTTTCTTTCAGGATAAGATTGATTTCTATATCCAATTGTGTATGTATGCCATTACCTCTTTAAGCTAATACTGATGAGAGTAAGATTCACCCCCTCCCTCTCACCTCCCCCATCTTATAGTTTACTGTAAAAACTTTTACTTGCCTCTTTTATGTGAGATAATTTGTCTCATTCTACCTTTCTCTCAGTGCATTCCTCTCTCACCCCTTAATTTTGTTTTTTAGATATCATCGTTCATATTCAACTCACACCTGTGCCCCCTGTTGATATTAATAATGAGAAAGGTCTTATGAGTTACAAGCATCACATTCCATGCAGGAAGATCAACAGTTTAACCTTATTAGGTCCCTTATGTTTCCTCTTTCTTCTTTACCTTTTTATTTTTCTCTTGAGTCTTGTATTCAGTCAAATGTTCTATTTGGCTCTGGTCTGTTCATCAAGAATGCTTGGAAGTCCTCTATCTCATTGAATATCTATTCTTTCCCCTGAAGTATTTTACTCAGTTTGGCTGGGAATGTGATTCTTGGCTGTAATCTTAACTCCTTTGCCCTCCAGAATGCCTTATTCCAAGTCTTCTGATCCTTTAAATATTAATCTAATTATTTGGAAAATGCTGTACATGAAGAGGAACAGTATAGAATGTTGAGAAAAATAATTTGGAGTCAAACTGTGGAGTCATTTAAATTCCAGTTCAAGGAATTTAGATTTTGTTCTAGTAACAATAAGAAGATGCTGAAGGTGATAGAGGTATGACACATTTATTCCACAACATCTTAGAGAAGTGGTCACTCTGCCTCTTATTATAGATATCCTGTAAAGGGGTACTCACCGTCTTCTATGGAAGCCGATTCTATCTTGTGACAGATCTAATTGTTAGTATGTTTTTCCTTGCATGAAGCTTCAACATGTCTCTCTACAACTTATACCCATTATTCCTAGTTCTATGCTCTGGGACCAATTATAACCAATCTAATCCCTCTTCCACCTGACACACCTTCAAGTACTTAAAATGGTTGCCATTATGATTTTACTTCTAATCTTTCTCTGCTCTGGGCTAAATATCTGCAGTTTCATCAGTCAGTTATTGCATGACTCTGTCTCCAGCCTCTTCATTGTCCTGGTTACTGGCTGTTGAAATGCTATAATTTGTGAGCATCTTCATTAAACATCATACTCCGAATTGAACAAAATGATATAAAATGGTTTGGTCAGGTCAGAGGTCAAAGGAACTATTGTCTCCCTCATTCTGGACCTTCATAAGCACAGCCTAAAAGTATTTGTTTTTAGCTACTTTTTTGAACCAGCAATTTTTTTGCTGTCACATCACACTATTAACATTATGCTTACAGTCCACTAAAATTCTCAGATCTTCACACAAATTATTTTATAGTCAGCATCCTAAATTTTCATATGTAGCTGACCCCTTGAAGCTAAGTTTAAGACTTTACATTTTTACTTCCAAGAAAATTACATGAATTTCCCTATATTTCTAGCTTAAACTATTTTTTCACAATGATGAAGAAGAAGAGGATGAGGAGGATAGGAAATAAAAGGAGAAAGAAAAGAAGCAGAGAAAGAAGGAGGAGAAGGAAAAGAAAAAGGAGAAAATTAAGAAAGGGGAGAAAGAGGAAGAGGCAAAGAATGAGAATAATGGAAGAGAAAAAGAGGAGGCAGAGAAAGAGAAGAAAGATATTGGGTAGGGAGATGCAGGGAGGAGAGAGAGGGACTGAGAAACAGGAATGAAGAGAAGATAAATTGAGAGAGGCAGAATGGAGATAGAAGAATTATGAGGAGACATGATCCTGGATAAAGAATGAGAAAATCTCAGAGTTGGGGAGGGATTTTTCAGTAACTGTCTAGTTTGAGCTATAACAAAACTGGAATTTCTCTACAACCATCCTGACAAGTAGTCAATCAGTTTTTGCTTGAAGATGTTCAAATCCTCTGATTCTTCAATGGCTCCTCATGTGATACTGCCTCTTGGCTCCTCATTATCCTGGTCACAATTCTACGAGTGTTTTCTACCCTGTGTTCAAATATTCCCACCCTACCTGTTTTCTTTTCGCCAGGCTATACACTTCTAATTCCCTTAACTGCTCCTTTCACCTCATATAATATCTCACCTTCCTCTTTTATCAAGAAAATAGGGACCATTTGCCATAAACTTCATTTTCCCTACTTTCACACTTCACTGAATATCACCCCATTCTCCCCTCCTTTGGTCCAATCTGAAAAAATGTAGAATTTTCCATGTGAAGGCCAAACTCTCTACATGGGTCCTTAATTCTATCCCCTCTTGTCTCTTGTAGGAACTTGACCCATCAATAATACCATCTCTCTTCTATTTCTTCCCATCTATTGGCTCCTTCTATAGCATCTTAATACTTGTCCAGATCTCTACCACTGTTAAACAATCTTCATTTGCCTCCCCCATTCTCTTAGGCTATGTTGATCTTTCTTGCCTTTCACACTCAAACTCAGAGAGAAGTTTTGAATATTATATCCATAGAGATGACTCTTGGATCTATATATGCAGCCCTAGTATCTCTCCTTCAGCCCTAGCCCTGTGTTACCAACTGTTTATTGGGCTGCTACAATTGGATTCCTGTGGACACCTAATAATCAGTATGTACAAATTGGAGTTATCTTCTTCTCCTCCAAAACATCTACTCCACTGCCAAACTTTTCTATTTTGTTGAGAGACTCATCATCCTTCCAGCAATGTAGGTTTTCAATGTTAGTGTCAACCTTGACTTTTTCCTCTAGGGCTATGAACTAGCAAACTTGAATCAGCTTTTTTAGAGCTTATTTTTATATTTTCAAAGTGAGCATTTGCACCTTGAAAATTAGAAAATGCTGCATACATCAGGGCTTGAGTTATCGTTTTGCTGATTATCTAGGCTTAAGGAAGCAATGGAGAAATTGTCACTAATGCAGATCAAACTTGTGTGTTGCATACACATTTTTTTCATAGAGTTGGTTGTTAAGCATTTACTAGCATTCCCCTGCTTTCCTCTTTAACCTCCCATTTCTAATCACTTGTTACCTTTTTTTTTGCCATCCAACCATCACAGTATATTTTCCATCCATCCTCTTCTCTCTGCTCACAAAGACACTGCCCTAATTCATGGTCTCATCACCTCTTATTTGGTCTGTTGTCACAGACCACTAATTGGATGCTTAGTTTTCATTCTCTCCCCTATCCAATCCAAGTTCAATATAGCTGTCAAAACAATATTCTTAAAGCACAAGTCTGATCATATTAGTCCCCTGCTCAAGAAACTTCAGCGGCTCACTGTTGCCTCTAGGATAAAATACAAATTCATCAACTTGGCATTTTAGCCCTCCACAGTCTGATCTCAGAGCCAGGCAGTCTTGGGCTCAAATCTTCCTTCTGACATATTATACTCATTGTGTGATTCTGGATAAGTCACATGAATTCTCAGTGGACTAGGCAATCCTTTAAGATTACAATTTGCAGGAAAGATGCAAACCCACATTAATAGAGGGAGTTGACTTATCTGGGAGTTCTCTATGCCAATAAAAAAGAGATCCAGTCACTGTCCTAGTACTTTTGTCAATTGGGCTCCAGTCTAGTTTTCTAGACTCATTGTTCCTACCCCTCCACCCCCATCTACTCTGTTTCATCTAGACCAGGGGTGAGGATCCTGTTACCTAGAAGTCACATGTCTCCCTCTAAGTCCTCAAGTGGGCATGCTATCACATTAGGTTAAGTAGGTAGGGGAAATGTGATAGCATGCCCACATCCTGAAAATTCTCAAGAGCATGAAGGGTGGTGCATTTAGCATTTGGAAGGCAGGGATAATTTCCTCTACCTGGTCCTGTTGGGTTTCTGTGACCCTTCACCCTCCTACTATTTCCAGCAAATACATTTGTTGAATTTCCTGTGCCCAGTCTTCCTACTATCCCACTTTCGCAAACCATCCATCCTCTTCTTGGGCTCAGCATGAGCTTACATCCTGAGGAGGATAGAGTACTTGTCAGAGTTTGGGAGTAAAAAAAAAAAATTCACATTCCCATTGGTTCTATGGTTGATTTATTCAATAAACATTCATTGTGTGCCAAGCACTGTGCTAAGTAGACCTTGAGGAGATAAAACATATAGATAGGATACTATACCTGCCCTCAAGATGCTCACAGTATGAATTTTCTTACAAGAATCAGTCTCCTGACTCCCCTAAAGGGGAAGTGTCATAAATAAAACTACCTTTTCTTTTATATTTGCCTCTACATTTGCATGCTGTCTGCCTCATTAGAATGTAAACTACTTGAGGACAGAATGATGTAGTACCGTGTTTCCCCGATAATAAGACCTATCCCAAAAATAAGCCCTCCCCTTACTGTGTAAGATTCCTCTAAAATAAGCTCTCCCCTGAAAATAAGCCCTATTGAGATTGCTACTGTAGTGAAGGTGATCCCCTGCGCTACATGCTACATTACGGTACCTTCTGTATGCACCATTCCCCCCCCCCCATGAAAATGCATGCCGCGCTCCGAGCTGCATCCAATCAGAGCTGCAGCAGTGAGCGCGTCATCCTGTTCTTCCCTAGTGATTTGCTTATTGAATAAAGGTACATTTTTTTGTTCACATTTACCTGTTTATTAAAATTGCTGTCAATATTCATTAAAATAAGCCCTCCCCTGAAAATAAGCCCTCTGGTGTTTTTCTGTCCAAAAAAAATTAATAAGACAGTGTCTTATTATCGGGGAAACACGGTAGATAGAGTGTTGGACATTAGAGTGGGAAGATCCCAGTGAAAATCCTGCCTTGGAGACTTATCCTAGGCTAGTCTCAACCTCTTGGAGCCTTCACATCTTCATTTGTAAAATTAAGAGGTTGAATTAAATGACCTCTTAGATCCCTTCCAGAAAACAAAGCTCAGAGACACATCTTGGTTTGGTGGGTAGAATGGTGGATTAGGAATCAGTAAGATTCCAGATTCCATTTCTGTCAGTAGCTGGGTGACCATAGTTAATATATGACAAAGGCAATACTTAAACTCAGGTCTTCCTGACTTCAAAATTGACCCCCTATTGTATATTCTTCCTAGTTATTACCCCCAATGTACAGATGAAGAGACTGAAGCTTAGAGAGAAGTGATTTGATGGAAGTTAAAAAAAAATAGCAGGCATCAGAGTTAAGAAGTAGACATAACTGTTGTTCTTTTGCCCTCTTTGTCCCTTCACTCTTCAGTGTCCATGTGCTGACCTACCCTGTGGATAGAATTCTATATACTACACTTTACTTTCCCCTACTCCCTCCAATTAAAGTGTACCCATCTTCTATCCCAAGCAGCTAAATGTCACCTTGGATAAAGCTCCAGGCTTGGAATTAGAAAGACTCATCTTCCTGAGTTCAAATCTGTCGTCAGACACTTACTAGCTGTGTGACCCTGGGCAAGTCACTTAATCCTGTTTGCATTAGTTTCTTCATCTGTAAAATGAGCTGGAGAAGGAAATGGCAAACCAGTCCAATATTTCTGCCAAAGAAACCCAAAATGGTGTCATGAAGAGTCAGATACAAATGAAACTATGAAACAACAAACCCTATGTTCTCAAGGTACCATTCTTTGTTGTGGATAGCTTGATAAAGTAATCCATGTTAAGATATGAATAGACTCTTTTTTTCTTTTTAAGTTTCTCTATTTATTCAGCAGTAAACTGAAGCAAGAATTTCACAGAAACCAAAGTTCAACATTCACAATGATATAACATAACAACTTACTACTAAAAGAGGCCCATGCAGTTTTGAACAAAAGATATATTTCAGTCTGTCCTTAACTCAATCGTCCTTAAGGAGCAATCATTCTTAAGGGATACAAAGTACAAAGGTCTCCCACCCCTAGGTCACATTGTCTTAGTCTCATCAGTCAGAAAGTCTTCATTCTCCTTGATTGGAGATTAGTTTCTACTCACCCTCAACTCAGTCATCCATAAGGGGTACAAAGTACAAAGTTCTCCCACTCCCTATGTCACAGTAAATCATGTTCTTGTCAGTCAGCACTAAGTACCCAAGGAAAGATCCTTTCATCTTGGCTCAAGACTGACTCCCAAACTCCATGGTTCCTCTTCCATGCTCCCAGCTCTTTTATTTTTAATACACATTTGTTTTGAAAACTTTGAGTTCCTGATTTTTTTCTTTTTTTCCCTCCTCACACACCTCCACTGGGAAGATAAGCAATTCAATATAAGTTGTACATGTGTGGTTATGCAAAACATTTCCATAGTAGGTATATTGTGAAAGACTAACTATATTTCCCTCCATCCTATCCCACCCCTCACTTATTCTATTTTCTCCTTTGATCCTGTCCCTTTTTAAAAGTGTTTGCTTCTAACTACCCTCTCCCCCAATCTGCCCTCCTTTCTGCCATCCCCCCTCTTATCTCCTTCCTCCCTATTTTCCTGTAGGGAAAGATACTCAATTGAGTGTGTATGTTATTCCCTCCTTAAGCCAAATTCAATGAGAGTAGGGTTGTCCCATTCTAGTTTACCTTCCTACTCTTCTCCTCCATTGTAACAGTTTTCCCTTGCCTCTTTTATATAAGATAATTTACCCAAATCTATCTCTACCTTTCTCCTTCTCCCAATATATCCCTCTCTCACCTCTTAATGTTATTTTTAGATGTCATCTCTTCATATTCAACTCATCCTGTGACCTCTGTGTCTATGTATATATATATGTATATATATATATATACACACATATATATACATATGCACACCCTCACATATATATTTATACACACCTACACCCTATATACACACACACACACTATATATATTTCAACTGTCCTCATACTGAGAAAAGTCTTATGAGTTATAGTTATCATTTTTCCATGTAGGAATGTAAATAGTTCAACTTCAATAAGTTCCTTATGATTTCTTTTTCCTGTTTATACTTCTCTTGCTTCTTGTATTTGAAAGTCAAATTTTCTGTTCAGCTTAGGTTTTTTCATCAAGAACGCTTGAAAGTCCTCTATTTCATTGAATGACCATATTTTGTTCTGTAGCATTATACTCAGTTTTGCTTGGTAAATGATTCTTGGTTTTAATCCTAGCTCCTTTGACCTGCAGAATATCATATTCCAAGCTCTTTATCCCTTAGTGTAGAAGTTATTACGTTTTGCATTAAACTGATTGTGTTTCCACAATACTCAAATTGTTTCTTCCTGACTGCTTGCAGTATTTTCTCCTTTACCTGGGAACTCTAGAATTTGGCTATAATATTCCTAGGAATTTTCTTTTTGGGATCTTTTTCAAGAAGTGGTGATGACTTTTTAAATTTCTATTTTGCCCTCTAGTTCTAGAATATCAGGGCAATTTTGTTTGACAATTTCTTGAAGGATGGTGTCTAGGTTCTTTTTCTGATCATGGCTTTCAGGTAGCCCAGTAATTTTAAAATTATCTCTCCTGGATCTATTTTCCAGAACAATGGTTTTTCCAATGAGATATTTCGCATTGCCTTCTATTCTTTCATTTGTTTGGATTTGTTTTATAGTATCTTGATTTCTCATAAAGTCAATAGTTTCCATTTGCTACAATCTAATTTTGAAGGAATTATTCTCTTCAGTGACTTTTTGAAATTCCTTTTCCATCTGGCAAATTGGGCTTTATAAACATTCTTCTCCTCATTGACTTTTTGGGCCCCTTTTGCCATTTGAGTTAGTCTATTTTTTAAGGTGTTATTTTCTTCAGTCAGGCTGTTGACTCAGTTTTCTTGATTTTCTTGCATCATTCTCATTTCTCTTCCCAATTTTGCCTCCACTTCTCTTACTTGGTTTTCAAAGTCCTTCTTGAGTTCTTCCATGGCCTGTAAGCAGTTCATATTCTTCTTGGGAGCTTTTGATGCAGAAGTTCTGACTGTGCTGTCTCCCTCTTGTTCCATTCTTTGATTCTTTTGGTCCCTGAAAAAGGAATCTATGGTAGAATTGTGTTTCCTCTGTTTGCTCATGTTGCTAGTCAATTACTTGACTTTTGAACTCTTTGCCATGGTAGAATTCTGCTTTCAAAGTTGGAGAAAGCTCTGTCCCAATTTTCTGGGCTTTTTGTAGCTTCTAGAGCAATTAGGAGCGTGCCCTCTCTGCAGCCCCTACAGGATTTGGCACCTGGCCACACACCCCAGGACCTCCACCCAAGACCGCGATCCAGATTCAACCAGGTGAAAGCAAGAGTGATTACCCTCTGAATGGTTGCTTGGTCCCCTTACAATCTGCAGAGCAGGAACTCCTGAGGCAGCTATGTGGTACAGCTGCCACTATGCCTCTGCTGCTTCTTACCCAGGAGGGAGGGGTTAGACCATGCTCTTCTGTCCACCCCTGTTCCAACAGAGTTCCACACTGACCTTTTACTTTATCTTTGGTGTTTATGGGTTGAGAAGTCTGGAAACCACCACAGCTGCTGCAGTCTGCTCTGGTCACTGCTGCTTAGGGCTGCCCTGGAGCCAAAACCACATGGTTCACATGGGACTGAGCTTGGTTTCCAGCTGAGTAACATAGCCCATTGCTGCTGGCTTGCTGGGTTTCCATCAGAAGGAGATTTGTTTCTCTCTGTCACTTTGTGCATTCTGTAGCTCTAAAATTTGTTTATAGGAATTTTTTACATGCATTGGAGGAGGTGGAAGCCAGAGCTGTGGGGAAGTCCTCTTTCTACTCCACCATCTTGGCTTTGCCCCCAAGATGAATAAATTTCATAATAATAATCACCAGGCGATTAAACTCTCTGGCTCTGATAGAGAGGATTCTACCTTAAGGTGGAGGAAACTTGGCGGGATTGTGTCCAGAATATCCTTGGCATAGCTTCAGAAAGAAATAGTAACAGTAATAATAATGAAGATGAAGATGATGATAATAAAAGTTAGAATTTATAAAGCACTTAAAGTTCTGTGTATCTTATCTTGTTTGATTTTCACAACAAACCTGGGAGGTAGATGCCTTTATCTCTTTTTTTTTCAGATGAGAAAAATGAGGCTGAGAGTAGTTAAGTGACTGTTATGAGAATGGGAATCTGAACACACCTTGTTACTTTGTGATTGGGAAGTGGGTCACAAGGGTTGTGATGGTCTTTGACCCAGGAAAGGGTTATATATACCCTGATGTGAGGTTTTGCTGTGGGGCTCACTTTGGGAAGAGTGTGATTTAGCCAGATGAGATTCTGGGAAGCCATTGAGACCCCAGCTTTGAAAATCCAGATGTTGGTGCCCCCCTCTCTGATAACTGAGCAGGTACAGATGTAATGGTCAGACAGTGGGAAGTCCTGTCTGCTGATCTGTCTCTCTGTCTGCTTGTAACTTCTTTTTGTATTCTGTTTGTATTCTCTTAAGTTCAGGGTATTGCTTTTTTTCCCCTGAACTAGGTAAATGATATATTTGATTGATTAAAGTAAGATTGTTAACCCATTTTGAGTTGCTTCACTTTGGAAAAGAAGATCTAAGAACCTATGCTGGCAGCCACCTTGGGTATGCTAGGGTGCTTGCTGCTACAGTGACTTGCCCAGAGTCATGTAGCTGGTGTCAGAAGGAGGATAGAAGTCATCTTTCCATTTTCGATTCCTATATGCTATCTCCACACTGTCTCATATAGAATGTAATGATAGTAGAACTCTGCTGTTACAACTCACTATGTAGGAGGTCTGTGATGCAATTTGACTTAGTGGTAGCTTTCTGGTGTTTTTTTCCCTATTCCTAGTCAAGTATTTGCTTGGCAAAGCATAGCCTTGGAGCTCCTGCAGCTGACCTCTACCTCCTCCATTCATTGATGCCTAACATCCCCCTTGGGCTGTTCATTTCATTTTCTGCCTCCCTTTGGAATCTATCTTATAATTGATGAGTCTCCCCTCCTGCCACCCCCTGCTCTGAACTATTGCAGATCTGGATTCCATCCTGCCCTTCTGAACTGGGACAACTCTGGGTCAGATCACTCCTTTCTCACCTGATATCCTACTGGTTGACAACATGACCCCATCTTCTGTCAGACTTAGAAATGTTTTCAGAAGGTTTCCAAATGCTCTCAGCCCACCTCTGATCTACCTTGTGGCTGCCAAATCAAGCAAATGGTTGAAGGGATAGTTGTGATTTCCCTTCTTTCTCTGACCTCTACTGTTCTTTCTTCCCAGGGACATAGTGTACACTGATGTAGGGACCTTCTGGACTCAGCCAAGAAAAATGACTTTGTGAGGATTTCAGACCAGGTATAAAAAGAACATTGTACTTGAAGGCAGAAGACCCATCCCATTTCTGCCCCTTGCTTGTTGTCTCACCTTTGGTGAAGCACTCTTTCTCTCTCTGTCTGTTTCCCTCCCTCCCTCCTTTTCTCCCACTTTCTTCCCCCTGTCTCCTTAGCCCCTCTCTTTTCCCCCTCCATCCTCACCTCATTTGCCTCTTCTGTCAAATGAAAGAGTTGAACTAAATGAACTTTAAGTTCACTTGTAATTATTGCGTCCTTTGATTTTATCAACTAGCAGTCCAGGGAGGTCCCTTACAATATAGATGGCCAGAGATGGAAGGGTCTTTCAAGGCTATTTAGTGATAAGATCATTGAATTAGATCAGAAAGGGAGCACAGAGATCATCTAAATTCTAAATCTGAGTTCAACTGAAAATACATTTTGTGACTATATTTTAATATCATCAGTTTCCTTTGTTATTTCTGTGTATTTTATTTTATGAATTAAGAAAACATATTCTGAGAGGAGTCCATAAGTTTCATCCAGACTTTCCAAAAGGTCCGTTACACAAAAATGTAAAGAATTCATGTTCTAGTCCAAGCCCCACATCTTACAGATAAAGAAAATGAGAATGAGAGAAGTTGAGGTCATGTACGTTGCAGCAGAATTGTGGTTTGAACTGACATCTTTGATGCTAAATCCAGGGCTCTTTTCAATGACCTTGTCTTTCCTTCTTTTAAAAAATGAAGAAAGTAAAACAAGGTAAAGGAAAGTAACTTGCTTAGCACACACAGCAAGTCCTGACCCTGAAACTTGAACTCAATTTCATGAATTCTTTCAGTATTTAAACATGCTTCCTTCTTATGATGTGAAGGGGATGGAGTAATGTCTTTCTTCTGTTTTTGTTCCACTTTGCCATGTTTCCCCTTATTCTGATGGCTCTAAGGAGACTAATTAGGGACTAAGAATTGGGTGGTAGGAAAAAGAAAGGATAATCATAAAGCATAGAAAACCAGAGCTAGAAGGATCCTTACAGCATTTAGGGTTGGATCTAGAAGACACCTTAGCATATAGAATGTTAGAGCTAGAAAAGATTTTAGAACAGACTGTTTGAGATGGGAGGACCTTGGAATGAGAAGAGACCTTGGAACACAGAGTATCCAAGTTGGAAGGACTTTAGAATACAGAGTGTTGGAGGTGGGAAGGATTTCAGAACATAAAATGTCAGAGTTGGAAGGTACCTTATACATTAGAATTTTGGAACAGAGACAGAAGGGATTTTAGAATATGTGCCCAAGTGGGAAGGAAACTTAAGGTCATCTAGAACACTCTTTTTGTTTTAACAGATGAGGAAACTGAAACTTAGAAAAGAGAAATGACTCGTTCAACAGCACACAATTAGTATAATAATAAGAGGCAGGTCTGCGATTTGAGCCCAGGCCAACTTAATGCTTTTATCACTTTGTAACTAGAATCCATTGCTCTTATGTCTACTCTTTAGGGTCAAGGAGAATAAATATAATTTCTAATTTCTCTTCAATGTGACAGCCCTTTAAATACTGCAACATAGTTTTTATCCTTCCCTCTCATCCTTCCCTTCACCTTTGATTCTTCTCTTCTCCATTCTACATAGCCATATCTCTTTCAATCAATTCATGATCTTAAGGCCTTTCACCACTCCATCTGGTCTTCTCTGTTGATCTTTCCTCCCTCATCTTATCAGTGTTTTTCTTAAAATGCCATACTCTTCCAGATATGTTCTGGATGGGATAATATTTTTGTCCTATGTTTGTCCTATGACTTTTTTGGGGGCACCATATTTCTCTGAATACAAGACTTGATTAGTTGTATTGGTTTTCATGTAATATTCTTTACATTATTGAGTTTTGAGTTCCCCCAAACTCAAATGTTTTTCAAATGAAAAAGTTTAGCCATACTTCCCCAATTTGGGCCTTGTGAAGTTGACATTTGAACTTCAGGGTTCTACATTACCTTTATTTCTTTTAAACTGCATCTTCTTAGATTTTGCCCAATATTTAGCAAATTATTTCTGGATTCTTACTGTTGTTTAGAGAAATAACTATTTATCTGCTGAGGTCAGAGTTGGGAGAACTGGTTCAAGTTTTTGAAAGAATTCAATTAGACCTTCTCTTTAGCCAGTGGGAACTTTATTAATGCAAAATCATGTAGGCCTGAGACTTAGCAAGGAGCTAAACAAAGGCATTGATATAGGACAAGGACCAGACTTATATAGCCAGAAAGCTACACAGCCTGTAGAATGATGATGAAATTTTAGGGTCTCTAATGGAGTTTGGAGATTTAGTGACAGGATGAGGAAGATGGAAGACACAAGATAAGGGAGACAGGAAATTTTATGATCCAGGATGGGGGGAGACAAAGAATTTTATGGTCCAGGACAAGTGGGAAAGTTTACTTTGGGATGCTTTCAGGCTCAGGAGGGCCTCCCAAAGTACTGCAAAAGCAACCCTTGATATTATTTTTAACCCTTAGGGCACCTTTGTATCCACATCATATCCCTCCTATTTGTTCCATCTCTGAATCTGATGAGCATACGCCTTTCTACATGTCCTTGATCAAAATGGTAAATTGACCATGGCCAAATGCAGATCCCTGGTGTGTTCTACTTCATATTTCTTTCCAACTTCAAATTAAGCCATAAATAACAACTCTCTGGGTCTAGACATTCAAGTATTTCTGAATTAACCCAACTGTACTATTAAAGAACATAGATAACTAGGCCATAGACTTTAAGAGATAGAAGAGGCTTTAAAACAGTCTAATCCAACCTCCTTATTATTTCTTTGGGTCTTGAAGGGTTGAATGACTTGCCCAGAATTTCATGGGCATTATCAGAACCAGAATTTGAACTCAGGTCATCTGACTTTAAACTCAATGCTCATTCCAATTTAAGATTCTGCTTATTTTTCTACTATGAAAAGCTTTGCCAAACTGAGTCTAAGTGCCAAATCCTACCCAGTGTATGGATGCCTTTAAAAAAATTATTTATTTACTTTTCGTTTACAACATTCGGTTCCTCAATCCCTTGAATTCAAATTTTCTCCCCCTCCCTTTCCTTCCCCCTTCGCCCCATGGCAGCATGCAATCAAATATAGGATCTACAAATACTTTCACATTAAACATTAGTCAAGTTGTAAAGAAGGATTATAACCAATGGAATGAGAAAGAAGAAATAAAACAAAAAGAGAGAGAGAGCAAGTAATTGGCTTCAATCTGCAGACTCTGTAGCTCTTTCTCTAGATGTGGATATTCCTTTTCATCATGAGTCTTTTGCAGTAGTCTACATTGCTGAGAGGAGCCCAGTCTATCAAAGTTAGTTGTCATACATATGATGTGTCTGTAATTGTGTACAAAGTGCCCCTGGTTTTGCTCTCCTCACTCAGAATCAGTTTATAAAATCCTCTCCAGATTATTGTGAAATCCACCTGCTCCTCATTTCTTATAGCACAATAGTATTCCTTTACATTCATATACCACAACTTTTTTAGCCATTCCCCAATTGATGGGCATCCCCTTGATTTCCAATTCTTTGCCACCACAAAAAGAGCTGATATGGATCTTTCCCCACTTCTATAATCTCTTTGGGATATAGCCCTAGACGTGGTATTGCTGGGTCAAAGTGTATGCACTTATTTATAGCCCTTTAGGCATAATTCCAGATTGCTTTCCAGAATGGTTGAATCAGTTCACAACTCTAAGGATGCCTTTTTTTTTGCTTTTTGATTTTTGGAGGGCAATTGGGGTTAAGCAACTTGCTCAAGGTCACACAGCTAGTTTTTGTGTTAAGTGTCTGAGGCTGAATCTGAACTCAGGTCCTCCTGACTCCAGGGCCTGTGCTCTACTCACTGCGCCACCTAGCCACCCCTCAAGGATACCTTTTATAACTTCTGTGAGAAGGGTTCACTATGACTGTGTTTGGCTACTCTTCTGGCGTAACAGGAAGAGAAATGGGTTTGGAGTTGGAAGACATGGCTCAATTTTGCCTCTGCTTTCTTTACCTGTGTGATATAAAACAAGTCACTTAATCTCTCAGGGTTCATTTACCTGATCTGTAAAATTAATGGGTTCAATTATATATAGTGCTTTCTGGTTCTAAAATTAAGGGATTTAACCAGATAAGATCCTTTCCTACTCTAAATCCTGTGATTAAGAATCTACAGCCTCCAGTGACTAGAAATGATTATGAAGGGGGAGAAATGGAGGAAAATACTGACCCAGACATTTCCTGACCAGATAGACATTTGTGAGGGAATTATGGATAATGCTAAAGTTATGAACCCAAATGAATCATCATTGAGTTCCAGTTGATGAATTTATTATAGACAGAATTCTTTTTCAGGTATAGGTTGAGCTGGATAGCCCTTGGGTTCCCTTTCAAATCTGACATTCAGAGATTTTGATTCTGAGTCATATTGAATGATCTGTGATTTTGGATTAGCTACACTTTCTATAGTTCTCATTTCTACAAATAACTGAAATGGTAGAATTGTAGAACAATGGTAGAATTGTAGAAAGTCCATTTTATACCTGTGCTTCTTTGAAGGTCTGCTCTGCACCCACATCTATACCTTGGCTGGTTCCAAATACTTGGTGACTTTCTTCTCCCTCTTCATCTTCTGACCACCACCCCCTTTTGTCTTTTAATTTCTTTTTAAAGTTGCATCTGACTCAGCCACAAATTAAACCAAGAGCTGCCAGATTCCAGCTGGCTCTAACATGAGATTTTCTCCCATCAGCGGGTGGCCTGACATCTTATTAAAAACATTGCAAATTGCATCATCTGAATAATGGCCTTGATGCACCAAATGTGATTAGTGCCTCTGGGAAGACACCTTGCTCTCCTTGTCTGCAGATTCCCCCTCCCCTGAAGTGGATAAGAGCTGTGAAAGCTGTCAGTCACTGAGAGCAATTTGAGAGCTCTTCTTCTAAGCCCTACTCTATTTTGAGAGGCTCAAGACATATGGTCATATGTAGAATATATACACATATACACACATGTGTGTTTATATATACACATATTCAAACATATAAATATATGTGTATATACATACACATACATATAAATGTACATGGAGTGCACAGCTGTGATTTCCTTGGTACATGGAACTCCCTGGTGAGGAAACACATTCTACTAGTGCAGATTAGAATTTTTCTTTTGCAATTTATAGTCCTAGAGATTGTCTCAGGGCACTGAGAAGCATGGGTCATAGATCAAATGTCAGAAATAGAACTTGAACCCTTGTCTTTTTTTTTTTTTTTGAGGCAATTGGGGTTAAATGACTTGTCCCAGGTCACACAGCTAGTAACTGAGGTGAAATTTGAACTCAGGTCCTCGTGACTCCAGGGCCCATGCTGTATCCACAGTGCCACCTAGCTGCCTCCATGTCTTCCTAACTAATAGGCTAGTTCTCTATTCATTATATCACACTGCTATTCGTACTGAGCACAGAATTTCTGAGTTGTCAAGGTTGGTTAGAATAGAAGACATAAACATTTCTTTTAATTAGGATATATATTAAATTAAAAAGTAACAATTTATTTTTTTCAAATTTTGTTGATATCTTTTGTTTATATTTCTCCTTCATTTCCAAGTATATCCTTCCTTCTTTTCATACCCAAAGAATCATCTTCTAATAGAATAAGAAAGAAAGGGAGGGAGCTAAATAAAACTGACCCATCGACCAAGAGACATATTCAATATTCTGCATCCATAATCCTCCATGGGAAAGAGGTAGATTTTCTCATTGCATTCTTTGTTGCCAATCTTTGTTATTCTAATTACACAATGTTCAGTTTCCTTTTTGTTGTTATTGTTTCTGTTCTTTCAATTTATATTATTGTAGTTATTTCACTACAATTATCCCTTCTACATTGGGACTTTCCCCATTGTGGTTTCTCTGTATCATAGGGTCGGCATAAGAAATTAAATGGGAATTTTGGGGGAGTTTTGCTGGAAGCCACTGATGATCCACAAAGGCTAGCAGACAAGACAGAAAAAGTTTAGAATCCCAGAAATGCATAACATATACATATAGAATTGTATAATATCTACATATTTTATCTTTTAATACCATACTAATTGAGACTTCCCCTGTGCAAAGACCAAAATATTTTATGTGGATTTTCCAGATTTCAGGGGCACTGTACCCCTAACTCCGTCTATGTGGAAGTGATAATGGGATTGTCTCCCTGACTCTGCTTAACTTGTCTCACTGCATCATTTCAGATAAATCTTCTCATGCCTCTCTGATTTCTTGATACTTACCATTTCTTGTGGTGCAGTAATTCCAGTATCCTCATGTGCCCCATCTTCGTTAGCTATTTCCCAGTCAATGGAAATCTACTTTGTGTCTAATTATTTACTGTTATGAATATTTTAGCATATATAGGATCTTTCTCTTTGACTTAGACCTCCTTAGGGTATCTTCTAGAAAGGGGATCACTCTGTTGAAAAGTATGGGCATTCTGAGGGTTGTATTCTCCATGTAATTCCAAATTGCTTTCCTGAATAGTTGGACTAAATCCCAATTACACCAATAGAGTTTTAGTATACTTATTCTTCTAAAGCCTCTCCAAACATTGACTATTCCCATCTTTTGTTATTGTTACCAATTTTCTAGGTGTGAGGTGAAACCTCAGATCAATAAGAATTTATTGAGTACCTAATATTTACCAGGGAGTATGCTAGGTGCTTATTCGAGAGTTAGACAGTCTTTACCCACAAAGAGCTTATATTCTACCAAAGGGATACAACAGTAAGTAAGTCCAGGCTATCTACAAAAGAATTCCATAATGATTGGGTGAGGCACTAATAGCTGGGTGAAACAGGAAAGATACTACAGAGGAGAAGCCAATTAAGCTGATCTTTGAAGGGAGTTAGGTGTCCCAAGAGGCAGAAGTGATAAGAGAACATTCGAGGTCAGGACACCAACACCTTGTACAAAGACACAAGGGATGGGATGTAGTGTGCCAGGAATAACACACAGAATCATTTGACTAGAAGAGAGAATACATGAAAGAGACCAAGCCTGGAAGGTAAGGTGGGGCCAGACTGTGAAGGTCTTTAGATGCTAGAGAAGTCAGTAAGTCAGAACTTCTTCCTCCATAACATATTTTTCTTTTTAACTTTTTTTTTTGGTCTTTATTAATTTGTTTGTTTCCTTTTAGTTTGCAAGATTCAATTCCACAATTCCTTGAGTTTCAAATCTTCTCGCCCTCCCTCCCCTCTGCCGCCCCCTCATGGTGACATACAATCAAGTATAGGATCTGCAAATACTTTCACATTAGACATTAGTCAGGTTATAAAGAAAGATTGTATCAGATGGAATGAACAATGGGAAAGAGGAGACAAAACCAAACAAGAAAAAGACAGAGAGCAGGTAGTTTGCTTCAATCTGCATTCAAACTCTGTTCTTTCTAGTTTTTACTCTGAATGTAGACATCTCTCTCCATCATGAGTCTTTTGGAGTTGACTTATAACTCTGCATTGCTGAGAATAGTCCAGTGTATCAAAATTGATCATCACACATACGTTGTGTCTGTAATTGTGCACAAATTTCTCCTGGCTCTACTCTTCTCACTCAGCAGGAGTTCGTGTAAGCCTCTCCAGGTAAATCTGAAGTCCATCTGCTCCTCATTTCTTATAGCACAATAGTATTCCATTACATTCATATACCACAGCTTGTTTAGCCATTCGCCAATTGATAGGCATCCCCTTGATTTCCAGTTCTTTGCCACCACAAGAAGAGCTGCTATAAATATTTTTGTACATATGGGTCTTCCTCCCACTTCTATGATCTCTTTGGGATACAACCCTAGAAGTGGTATTACTGGATCAAAGGGTATGAAATTACTTATTGCCCTTTGGGCATAGTTCCAGATTGCTCTCCAGAATGGTTGAATCAGTTCAGAACTTCACCAACAATGCATTAGTGTTCCAATTCGTCCACATCCTCTCCAGCATTTGTCATTTTCCTGTTTTGTCATCTTAGTCAATCTTTTTGGTGAGATGTGGTACCTCAGAGTTGTTTTATTTGCATTTCTCTAATCAATAGTGATTTAGAGCACTTTTTCATATGCTTAGAGATATCTTTAATTTCTTCCTCTGAAAACTGCAGTCAAAGGACTGCCTATACTTTGACCATTTATCAGTTGGGGAATGACTTGTATTCTTATAGATTTGACTCAGTTCTCTGTATATTTTAGAAATGAGGCCTTTATCAGAGACATTAGTTGTAAAAATTCTTTCCCAATTTTCCACCTCCCTCTTGATCTTGGTTACATTGGCTTTGAAGAACATATTATTTTGAAATGAGTTTATATTCAGTCCCTTATTCAATAGAGTATAAGCTCCTTAAGGGCAAGGGATATTAAATTTTGTCTCTGTAACCCTGGTAGAGGCATACAAGCATGGTACATAGTAGGCATGTTGAATTGCTAGTTGAATTGTATGGGATATTTAAATAAGCTTTATCTCTGGCTTCCTCATTTCCCACTTTGACCAGGAGATCGAGTGTTTGTTGACTAAGTCAATCTTTAAGTTTTTTTGGCCTCCTTGTTGTGACAATTGCTTTACATCATTAATCTAAAGTATGAAATGCTGATCATCCCCATTAATGTTGTTTTTGTATTCATTTCCCTTTTTTCAGTGTCAATAGCTTGTTTGAATAGGTCAGGCTAGAGCAACCGTAATTGCACTCACAGTCTTCTTTTCATCTCTCTCCTTTCGTCTAATTTGGTATTGATTTTGACCTTTGCTCTAACAAGTCAATGTTCTGACTGCACAAAGACAGCTGATTCTGAAATGACTCTTGTGTCAAGAAACAGTTCTTTCTTGTCTTTTAAGATGTTAGTTTCATAGTTTTTTTGTGCTCCTTATAACAAGTACTTTTTTTTAATAACAAGTACTTTTGGTTTTGGTTCTTGAAAAGGAAAATTATTCATGATATTTTGACATGAAGCAATTAGGCCTATAAGGCTTAAGCCTCTGGTTTCTTTATGTGGGAACCATGGTTTTTATTCTATCTTGCGGTCTCTTCCTTTGGATCCATCTCTGCATTTAAGTTTTAATGTATATAGTTATTTGCTGTATATGTGGATCTTATGATAAGGTGATAGCTTCTGAGCTGGAAGGGACCCATGGAGACATTTAATATATCTCTTCGCCATTTTGCAGATGAGGAACCTGCGGTGCAGCGATGATAAGTATTTTTTTCCCAATTTCACTAGAAGTAGGAAATGTCAGAGGCAAAATCTGAACCTAGGTCACGTGACCCCCAAATTAGTGCTTTTTCCACTAGCTCACACTATTTCCTGTCTGGCACTCTGTACAATTCCTCTCCCTTTTCATGATTTTTAAGAGATGTTGTCACATAAGCTGTGATAAACTTCATGATAGTCTTGTTCCTTAGAGTAACCATGAGTACTACAAGGCGAGATGACCAAGCATCTTCATAAAAATGATGCTTCGCATTTCCTTCGGGTCTCCAGTAAACCAACTCTTACTACTCTTATTTGCCTCTTCAAAGAGAACTTGTGAGTCATTCCTCCACTCAGCTGCAGCTTTATTCATTCATTTATTCATTCATTCAACAAGCCCTTATTCTCTACCAAGCCCTGGGCATACAAAGAAAGGCAAAGACAGTCCCTACCCTTAAGGAGCTCACAGTCTAACAGAGACAGCATGGTAACAACTATGTATAAAGCAGATACATACAGGATAAGGTCGAGATAATATCAGAGGGAAAACATTAGTTTTAAAGGGGATTGGGGAAATCTTATAGGAGATGGAATCTTAGCTTGATTTTAAAGGAAACCAGGAAAGTCAAAAGAGAAAGATAAGAAGAGGTTTCCAGATATGGGGCAGCCAGTGAAAATGCACAAATTTGGGAGACTGAGTCAAGGAGGAGGGTGTCACTGGAGCATAGAATACCTGGATGGGAATAAGGTATACAAAGATTTGAACACTTCCCCCACTTCCTGGCTGTCTCCAGATCCTGACATCTCTCTGACCCTTTCCAAATATCTTGTTACATGTTGTTTTCCACCATTAGGATGTTTTTCCTTCAGGACAGGATCAGTTTTTCTTGCTTGTATTTGTACTTCCAGTTCTTAGCATAGTGATTGGCACTTCATTTTTCATCTACCCGCCCCCCTCCTTCATCTCTCTCTACCTTGGAATGAATAAGGGTCACATTTTTTGAGACTGAAGCAAAAAAAAGAGGGAGTGGAAAGTGATGTTATTGATATTTGAGCTATTAAAATGAAGAGAAGGAGGTGTAGGTAGATGGCCTCTATTCAGTCAAATACAAAGTGAGGTCCTCCAATGGAGATGGAATAGAAAAAGGGTTGTATGGGTGGTAAAAATGGTTGAAAGAGAGAACAGAAAATGTGGAACAGAAGCAATGGTCAGTGGGATAGAGAAATCCACTGAAATTATACAACAACTTTGTAGTGGATGTAAGTCACCCCATTTGTGTGACTTCTTCAATTGGTGATCAATGAGTATTTGAGTTTGAGAGGAAAAGGCAGGTGGTGGGAGCAATCTAGGGTTGGTGTTTGGAATGAGATGAATAGTGATATGACAAGGGGTCAAAAGACTTAAAGGCAAAGAACAGTGTAAAGTTAAACTGGTTAATTATATGGTTAAAATTTCTAAATAAAGAAAATGAGGCCATAGTTGGAGTACTGGTCTGGAAAATTAGAAAGGGATAGAAATTTTGACAAGGGTAGAGAATGAGATTAGGAAAGGTGAAGCATAGGGAGAGATGTAATGATAGGAAATTATGGACAAATAGTGGGACTTCAGAGTAATATATTGGGGATAAATCAACAAATATTTATCAAGTGCCTACTATGTGCCAGACCCTTCAGAACCCTTGTGGATAATGGTGGTGTAAAGTGTATAGCCCTCCCTAATGTGACTAGGGTGGAACAAAGGTGCAGACTATGGGAAATGAGTAGATTGATGACCCGGGAAGAAAGGATATTTGATATTGACATATAAGAGTGGTATATGGGGGCGGCCAGGTAGCACAGTGAGTAAGAGCACTGGTTCCAGTGTTGAGAAGACCTGGAGATCGAATCCTGGGCTCAGACACTTAGCACCCACCCAGAAACACCTGGCCGTGTAACGTTGAGCATGTTACTTAACCCCAATTGCTTAGGGGGGGCCAGGTGGCTCAGCAAGTAAGGGCGCTGGCTCCAGTGTTGGGATGACCTGGGGATCAAATCTGGGCTCAGATACTTAGCACCACACCCAGAAATAACTGGTTGTGTAACCTTGAGCAAGTTACTTAACCCATATTGCTTTAAAAAAAAGAGTAGTATATGGGCAAGAGTTGATTTGAGGAAGAAGATTGTGAGATAAATATTGAATTCTTTGAATAAAGAAAGGGGTTGTCTTGGGGCCCAGCAGAGAACAACTACCATGATCTGGATGAGGTGATGTATCTGGATTCTGTGAACTTAGCACATAATAAAAGTTTAACAAAAATTCTATATTCATTCACTTCTGATCTTAGTAGACTGTGAGATCCTTGAGGGCAAAAATTCTGTTATCTTTAATTATGTGTCTCCAATGTTCATCTGAAGGCATATGGTATGTTAAATAAGTACTTTCTGAACTAAGTTTTCATTCATTAAAAATCTTGACTTTTCCTCTAACTCACTGTAGGACTTTGGACAAGCCATGTCCCTTCCCTGGTCCTCAGTTCCCTTTCCTATCAAAAGAGAATTGAACTCGAAATTTCTAAGGACTCTTCCAATTTTTTGAGTCACTGAGGACCCTGTGAATGTCTTTCAATCGTCCTTTGTCAGACAAAAAGAAGTCAATGTGAGTACAGCTTGACACTGTTGATAAAGAAAAAGTCACTTGGGTTCTTCTGTTTATCATGACAGCCAGTCACTCCCAGGAAATTCCCTTAGGTGTCTTCTCATCCCTTCCCTGAATTCTTCCCTGATCCCTGTAACCCACACTGATATCTCCCCTTCCTCTGATATCTACAGCACTTTTGTTCTTGTACCACTCTCTTGGGCTTTAATCAGCTCTGCTCATGTGATACCCCTTCTGCCATTATGTGACAATTTTCATGTAGCATCAAGGTGATATTCTAAAGCAGAAAAATTAATTTTCTTTGGTAGTTTTATGAAAATCCATCTCATTACTAAGAAGTTACCACCTGTATGTCCTGTGTCCTCAAATAACAATAATAGTAATAGGTCATCTGTCTGTAGTGCTTTATGGAATATATAGTTTGGGGTGGTTGTGAAAAAACAATGGTCTTGGAGCAAAAAGTTGTGGGTCCAAATCCTGGCTCTTGCTCTTCTCTGACCTTGGGTGGTCATTCTATCCTTCTGAACTTTCCCCATCTATATTGATACTTTATTAGCTTTACAATCTGTCATAATTATGGGAATTTTGAGGTTGATGGCAACTCCCTCCACACCTGTTCCTCCTGTGTGATTCCTGACTTTTCTACAATTATTCTATAGATGCTTCACCAGATATCTTGGAGGTTTTGCACTTGTTCTTTTAATATTTAGTTGATACCAACCTAGCACTCAAACTGTCCATGTATTTTCCTCTTCTCTTACTACCCATTTGGCCTACTTCCCTTTTCAGTGTAACGTAGCCTTGATGGTGCCTTTTAAGACAACAGTCCCATGCAAATCATCACTGATGATATGTTTCCCTTTGCTTGCATCTATTGTGTGTATATTGCCCTTTATTTTTTTTAAAGCAATTGGTGTTAAGTAATGTAATGTAATGCCAAGGAAAGGCAACTTCCCAAGGTTCAGAATACCAGCATAGGTGCTCTCTATTTTATTCAGTAACAAACCAAGAACAGAGAAGATCAAAACATGACATCATTCCAAATCAGCATTTACTAAGCCTGATTAAATAATCTCCAAGTACTACCCCACCCCAGGACCTTCCAATCATTCAATCAATTACAAAGTCTCAGTTCTAAATACTTCTCCACCCCTAGGCTATACCTTAATTAAGTCCACCACAAAGCCCCTCTTCTCAAATGGAGATTAGTTTCCAAACATAAGGTCAAAAGTTCCCCACCCCTGGATCACAATTGAATCTACCCCAGAGTTACATCAAGTTTAAACACAGCACTTAATACCCAAATGGAG
>NW_027187460.1:3756858-3840222 GCF_028583685.1 Petaurus breviceps papuanus | reverse complement strand
ATTAGATGGGTGCCCTCTCTGAGGTCTCCACACGCTCTGGCAAGCTGGACACACACCCCAGGACCTCCACCCTAGATTGCAATCCAGATCCAAGCAGGTTAAAGCAAGAGAGATTACCCCTCAGACTGGTGCTTGGTCCCCCTACACTCTGCAGGCCAGGAGCTGAAGCTGCCACCTGGGGCTGGCTGGCTGTGCCAGCCTCTCAGCGGTTTCTCGCCCCGGGGGTAGAAGCCACGCACTCCCACCCACTGGGTCCCAAAGTCCAGACTGCACTGGCCTCTCACCTTGTCCTTCGCATCTATGTATTGATAAATCTGGAAATGGCCACAGCTACTGCTGATCTGGAGACCCTCTGGCTGGCAGCTGGTCAGGCCCGCGCTGGGACTAAAGCCTCGGCGTGGTGCTGGGCTTGGCTCCCAGAGCGCTGCGCTGGCCGATTCCTGCTGGCCTGCTGGGCTGTCCTCAGCGGGAGGTTAGCTTCTCTGTGTCATTATGTGGGTTCTGCAGCTCCAAAGTTTGTTTAGAGTCCCCTTTTTTCACGGATTGGGGATGGTGGAAGCTGGAGCCACGGGAAGGTCTTGCTTCTACTCCGCCATCTTGGCTCTGCCCCGTCACGTTCCTTTTCTGTGCCTTAATTTCTTCCTCTTTAAAATTAGGAAGTTAGACTAGATCATCTCTAAAGTCTCTTTCAACTGTAACATCCTATCATCCTCATGGGAAATCATGTTCAGTCATTTGACAAACATTTATAAAGTGCTTATTCTGCATGAGACCTTATTTAGTACTGATGAAAAAACAAATATGAATAAGATATGATTCCTGCTCTCAAGGATCTTATAATCTTCTCAGCTCATTAGAATGGTAGGTCATATGGGTTGGGGTAGTGGGTTGAGTGCTGGACTGGAGTCAGAAAGATCCAAGTTCAAATCCTACCATAGACACTTACCGTGTTTCCCCGATAATAAGACCTATCCCGAAAATAAGCCCTCCCCTTACTGTGCAAGATTCCTCTAAAATAAGCCCTCCCCCCAAAATAAGCCCAATTGAGATTGCTACTGTAGTGAAGGTGATCCCCTGCGCTACACGCTACATTACGGTACCCTCTGTATGCACACCCCCCCTCCCCGTGAAACGCATGCCTCCCTCCGAGCTGCATCCAATCAGAGCTGCAGTAGTGAGCGTGTCATCCTGTTCTTTATTGAATTCATTATTGAATAAAGGTACATTTTTTTGTTCACATTTACCTGTTTATTAAAATTGCTGTCAATGTTCATTAAAATAAGCCCTCCCCTGAAAATAAGCCCTCTGGTGTTTTTCTGTCCAAAAATATTAATAAGACAGTGTCTTATTATTGGGGAAACATGGTACTAACCATTAGACTCTAGGCAGGTCATTTAGCATGCCTTAGCTTCAGTCAAATCATAAAAAAATGGGCATGACGATGATGATGATGATAACACCTACCTCACCTGGATGTTGTGAACATCAAATGAGATGATGATACATGTAAAATATTTACAAATTTTGAAGTCTTGAATTTAATTCAAACCTGGTTATTGTTATTATTCAGTTGTATCCAACTCTTTGTAATTTCACTTAGTTGTCTTGGCAAAGACACTGGAGTGGTTTACCATTTCCTTCTTCAACTCAGTTTATAAATAAGAAAACTCAGGCAAACATGATTAGGTGATTTGCCCAGGGTCCCACAGCTAGTAAGTGTCTGAGGCCTGATTTGAATTAAGGTCTTTCTGACTCCAGACCCAGCCCTCTATCCACTCTACCACCTAGCTCCCTTAATTAAAACCTTAAATGAAACCACATTAAAAACCTTAAATTATAATTATAATTATTGTCATCTTCCTCTTCATTGATACTACAGCATGGTGAATAGAGAGCTGATTTTGAAGCCACAAAGATCTGGGTTCAAATATACACAATCAGAATGACCCTTCAAATATACTTATTTTTTCAGTACTGTAAGCACCTTTTTGAGATTGTAAATTGTACTCCCAGTCTCAACAGGCATTCCCTCAACTGGGAATTCCCTATACCAATGAAATCACAAGTCTAGTCCCTATTTTTAGTATTTATAGCATTATGTCCATATTGTAGAGTTATATGAATGATATACTAAGTAATCTAAATTTCACCTGAATTTAATTCTTTAAATGGTGGAGTGTCATTGAAGGAGTTTGAGGTGGGGAGTGATAGAAATAAAGCATTTAAAATGTGCTCTCTTAGTTTTGAAGTGAACAATGATGAGATTAGAGTCTCTAACCCTAAATTTAATATTGAATATGTAGGGAGATTGTCAAAGTCTCTATCCCTGGTGTAATGGAAATGCAAATTTAAAGATCTTCCCTGCCCGTAAGCTAAAGTGAACCTGGAGCCTGGGGTTGGAGGCTTGTTTTTCAGTAGATACTTTTTGATTGGCCAGTGGGTCCAGAAGGTTGTTACATTCTCTGAGCCAGGAGAAGGCTATATAAGCCCTGATGTGTAGCTTTGTTTTGGGGGCTCACTTTGAGAAGTGTTCTGTGATTTGATCTGTATTCTGGGAAGCCGTTGTCCAGGGCCCCCCCGGCTTTGAAAAACCCAGATGTGGAAACCCAGATGTTGACTGGGTATGGATGTAATGGTTGGACAGTTTGGAAATCTGTCTACTTGATCTGTTTCTGTCTTGATAATTCTGCCTGTATACTTTGAAGTTCGGGGTGCTGACCTTTTCCCCTGAACAAGGTAAACGATATATGTCTGACTGATTAAAGTAAGCTTGTTAACCCATTTTGAGTTGCTTTCCTTTAACAAAGCAGATCCAAGAATCTGTATTGGCAGCAAACTCTGAGGATGCTTGGGGTGCTTGCTGCTACACCTGGAGACATACCAGAATAGGATTACTCAGATATTCAAAATCTCACAGTGGGAAGCGGTTTCAGAGAGCATCTTGTTCAACCCATATCTGGGTTGAGATCCTTTGTCCATCATCTCTGGTCATCCAACCTCCACTTCAGGACATCTAGTAATGGAAACTAATAAACCAAGTGTTGGGGACTGAAATGGATGAGCTCCACAGATCCCTGTTATTTCAACAACATGATATGCATCTCCCTTGCCCAAACCAAGGGGAGAGAAGAAAAAGAAGTTCATTTAAAAGGGAGTAAAGTAGAATGGGAAGTTGGTGCCAATGTTATTTTTGATCCTCCATCTTCCTTGGTGAGCATTTTCTGGGTTTTGATGACCATATGAGGATTGGACAAAGGGAAAAAGAAAGTAGGAATATGTAGCCTAGAGAATAGGAAATAAGTGGTGGGTCATGATAGCCAATTTCAAGTATTTGAAGGCTGCTTTGTGGAAGAGAGATTATATTTTTCTCTTTGGCCCCAGAGGGCAGAAATAGGAGTAGTAGAAATGGGGTGGGGGTCAGGAGAGGGAAGTCTGGAGTTGCAAAGAGTTCGGTTGTTAGCTCAATATAATGGACAACCTCCAAATAAGAGCTCTTCCCAAAGGAAGGAAACACCTCTGAGTATAGTTATATCTCTGTTTCTGGGCCTTTATAATTTTAGGTTAAGTCTAGACTTTAGAATTTAGAGCTAGGTGACCTCTGAACCCATTTCCAGATCAAATTTGATGACTCTAACATATAATTCCACTTTGGGAACATTCCATTTCATTTTAGTCATCCCCTGCATAATACTCACAGCTTGGCCTTCTCCTCAGATCATAAAATGAAAGTTGTGAAAGACCTGGCAATATTGTTCCTGCTACTACTGTTGAATGATAAAAATTGTGATGATGATGAGGATGATAATTGTGACTGGGCTTATGATTTCATTGATATAGGTAACTCCCATGTAAGGAAATTCCTTCTATCAAAACTGGTTAGCATTTTCTTTGTAACTTACAGTCTTTGAAAGTTTGCTAGAGGGGTGGCTAGGTGGTGCAGTGAATAGAGTACCAGCCCTGGAGTCAGGAGGACCTGGGTTCAAATCCAGCCTCAGACATAACACAAAACTAGTCATGTGACCTTGGGCAAGTCATTTAACCCCAATTGCCCTACCTTCCCCCCTCCAAAAAGCAAAAAAAAAAAAAAGAAAGAAAAGAAAAGAAAGTTTCCTAGAACATTAAGGAGTAAGTGACTTACCCAAGGTCACAAAATCAGTGTGTGTCAGAGAAAGATTTAAACCTAAGTCTAGTTCTATCCACTTATTTTGCAGGTAAATAAATTGAGGCCCAGAGAGATTGGGCACTTGTATGCCCAAGGGTCATATGAGTAGTAAGAAGATGTTTGGGTCCTTGGACTCCAAATCCAGTATCCTTTTTAAGTATATCATACTTGCTGTAGAGCTTATGAGAATGATGGGCTCAAAGTAGACCCTCAGTAGAACTCAAGGATCAATTGCTTTCTAAGGGATTAGACATGGCTAACAAGGAAACCATTGTTCTCCCTTCCCTATTTCCTCAATGCGTCAAGAACCCAAACATACAATATTTTAAGTCCACTGACCATGAGCAATGCTCAAGATTCCTCCTTGACATCAGAAGGGGGACGATATTCATTAAGTGTTCAATTAGGCGAATGCTCTCTTCATCAATACACTCTCATCACTGGAGGCTTTGGTGGAGCTGGCCCCAAACACTACGAGAACATTAATTGTCTGCAGGCCTTGCTAAGTCCGCAGCTGCCTTCCACGCAGGAAGCGCCGATCTGATATTAGATAAATTAGTTAATTAAAATGTAATTCCCAGGTAGCCAGGAACAGAGGCTCAGACAGGCTCTGCTGCTTCTCATTGTTAGGTTAATAAATCAGCCAGAGGGAGATGATTGCATTTTGGAGCATGCAGGGAAGCGCAATCAGATTTCGGGAGAGCTGGTCTGAATAATATCTCTCCCAACCTTCTACCCTCCTCCCCCCAAAATATCAGAGCTGAAAATGGATGTAGGTATTCTCCTCTACTTCCAAGTTCAATTTTAATCCCAAGAAGTATTGAGATGTTATTATGTCCTAATAAATGACTGTCAGCCTCTTTGCAAACAGAATGCACAGCAAAAATACTCTAAAGCAGTAACACTCACAGATGGACTGGAGGCCAGGCAGATGACACATTCTTCCTCCCCTAGAAAAATAAAGCACATGACATCAATCAGAAGGATTCCTCTTCCTTCCCAGATTACAATCTGATGATCCCTCTGTCCATCACAATGCTAAACTTCTATAGTTCTAGGTACCTGGAAAGTTTTTGTTTTCCCCTCACTCTTCTTATCAGGATGGAGAAAACCCTTGATTGAGAGTCAGAAGAGCCTTCAGTCCCAGCTCTCATTATAAATGATGGTGTGATCTTGGCCACTCCCACTCCCCCTCTACTTTTCTTTGGCTTCCATGTCTCCATCTTTAAAAACAAATGGTTAGTTTTTTTTAAACATTGTTGTCATTAGGGTATACATGACATTCCTGACTCTGCTCACTGCACTCTGCATCCATTCCCACTGTTCTTCCCAGGTTTCTTAAGGACTTTGATCAATGCAATGACCATGCATATTTGCTGCAAGGGTTATGTTTTTCTTTTTTCTTTTTAAGTGAGAGAAGAGGTGTGAGAAAGATAAAATACAAACTTGTTAAATGGATAAAAGCTTAATTGAAATAAATAAAATTAAAAGATAAAAAGAGATGGTTTGCTGTATATACGATTTTTTTTTCTTTATCACAAAATAAATGATTCATGATGGCTTGATAACAAGTGGTTGGTCATCTAGTCTCTGCATGAAGACCTATGGTGATGGGAAGCTCACTGTTTCCTGAGACTTCCCATTTCTCTTAAAATCAGCTATAATTTTTATTTTTTTATTTAAGATTCAAACACCAGAACTCAAATACAGAATAAAGAAAGGGAAAAAAATATCACAAACTTAAATATTGAAACAAATATAAAGTGAGAAAGAGAAGTGTATAATGTGCATAGCAGAACATAAGAGAGGATTCAAAATATGTGATAGATTTTCATTTTAAGAAAGGCTGTATAATAAGCACCACAAATCAACTACAATTTTTAAAGAACTTTTTCCTTTTATGGAGTTGAAACAAATGTTTTTTTCAACTTCTCATTGTTCCTAGTTCTACCTTTTGGGGACAAAGAGAGCAAGTCTCATTTCTCTTCCACATGGAAGCCCTTCATGTAATTGATGCCAGCTATCATATCTCCTCCCCTCTTTTTTTCCTTCCAGCTAAACATATCCAGTTCCTTCAACCAATCCTCATGTGACTCAGCTTTGGATCTGTGCTTGGAGATAACCTGTGAGAGATGGGGAGCTCATTACCCTCCAAAGCAGGCTATTTCACTTTTTCACAAGTTAACCAGCATTTATTAAGTACCAACTGTATACCAGGCACTGTGCTAAGTTCTGTGGCTACAAAGAAAGGTAAGGGACAGCCCCTGCTCTTCAGAAGCTCACGGTCTAATGGAGGAGACAACATGCAATTACATACAGACAAAATGTATACAGGATAAATTGGACCCTGTCTGATGGGAAGCACTAAGATTAAGGAGGCTTGGGAAAGGCTCCTTTCAGAAGCTGGAATTTTGGCCAGGACTTGAATGAAGTCAGAGAGGCCAGGAGGTGGAGATGAGGAAGGAGAGAATTCTAGGCAACAAGGATAGTCTGAAAAAATGCTCTGAGTTGAGAGGAGCATTGTGTGCAGGAACGGCATTGAGGCCAAGGTCACTGGATTCCAAAATACATGAAGGGAAGTCAAGTTTCAGAAGTAAGATTGACTTTAGACTAAGATGGCATTTTCCTCTCTGGACTCTCCTTTTCCCCTTCATCCAATGCTTCTCTGCCTTTGTTCTCTCCTGCCCCTTAGTACCTCTTGCTATATTCTCCAGGAGTCACACTGAAAGTGTCTGGTGTTTCCCAAATGGCTATCCTTGTAATACTCAAAGATTAAGCCTTCTTTTATTCAAGCTAAACATCTCCAGTTTCTTCAACCAATCTGAGACCAAAGGATATATTTCCCTGACTATCCTGGTTGCACAGATCTGGACACAATCTAGTTTGTCAATGTCTTTTCATTCTCTCCAATCTAGAGAAATGTACTATGTCCTAGGGGCAGAGGACATCGTGATCTCAGCAAGAGATTGAGAATGGTTTATCTTTCTGCCCACAGGATTTCTCAGTGAAGAGTAGGGCTTCCATCTCTTTTCTCTTACAAGCTATCTTCATGTCAACCTTCCATTAATCAAAGGATAATTCCCAACTCTTACAGTCACAGAATCTCAGAATTAGAAGGGACATTAACAATCATATATTAGAACCCACATTTGAACAGAAGTTCTGTTTCTGACAACCTTCACAAATGGCTATGTATGTTTCACTTGAAGACCACTAGTGATGGGGAACTCACTATCCCCTGAGATGGCACATTCCATTCATTTCTAATTATTAGGAAGATTTCCTTATATAGAGCTCAAATTTGCCTTCTGTAACTTCTGTCTATTGTTACCTATTCTGCCTTCTGGAATCCAGCAGAATCAGAGAATTTCAGTTCTGTAGGAGACCCCAGATGCCATTAATCCCATCTCACATTGCAGGATGCCTCTAACAGTGTATATCATACTGTAGCTTCTTTTCAAACATATCCAGGGACAAAGAACACCCCACCTGCCATTCCCTCTCTACCCCTTAGGGGACAGCCTTGTGTGTAAAACTATTCTTCCTGAAGTTCCAGGCTTTGAACCCTTCTGGCTGTTTCCTTGGAAAGACACTGTGCCCTCAATTTGCTATGGTGTTCTAAGACTGACTGAAGATCTGCTTTTAAGGGCTATAAAGACAGGCAACTTTTACTAATAGCTGAGTCAGCTACCAGCAGGCTGATTGAAGGAATTCAGAGAAGAGCAATATAAAAGATGAAGGAACCAATCCAAGAGGAAGAGCTTTTAAAGAGGCTAAATATGGAGGACCCGCCTCAATGAGTGCTGATGAACAAGTGTTCTGGGTGGAACGGAATGTTCATTGGGAAAAAGAATTAATTTTATTTCTCCCCTTATCCCCTGCCTGGCTCAGGGGCTGGGAGGATAGAGTAGGGATATAATAGCAGCCCCTCACATTTATTTATATAGCCTTTTATGCAGGAAAACCTGCTTTCACATCCATTCCTTATTTTCCTCTCATCCTGGAACTCAAAAGATAGGCCAGATGGAGAAACTTGAGAGATGGGGAAACTGAGGCTCAGTGGATGAATGGAAAATCATTTAAGTGCTTACCATGTGTTAAGTAAAGCAAAGAAACAAAAGCAAAAGGGAAGACAGTTCAGATACTCAAGGAGCTTATGTTCTAATAAGGGGAAGAAGCACATATGGCTTTGTTTTTCCTGGTGGTGGTCAGGGAAGGGTATTTTGGTTGGAAAAATTATTGTGTTGGTGAGTGGAGCCAAAAAGGAGTAGACTGACATATCTTTTCCAGGAGTAATGGCAACATTGATTTGATTATGGTTCTAGTACTGAAAAGTGAGGTGATCAAGGAGATTAGAACAGCAACTGATAGTGGGAATTGACTCCATCTTGTGACTCAATTCTGAAGCTAGTTCAGTTCCCTTTCTATTCAATTATGGGTCTAGACCCATTTCTATCCTGTAAGAAAACTTTATTCAAATATGGAAATTGAGAGAAAATTTTATTACATTATTTGAACCTAGCGTTGAGTAGCTGGGAAGCTGGACCACCTCAACATGTTGCTTAGACACCCTTAAACAAGGACCTAGATCAGAAACCCAGTCAGATCCAAAGATTGATGCAAGGAGTTTTCTCAGAATTGTGCATTTCAAGCAACCCATAGGTCTTATCTGAAAACTGGCCCCATAGTGGTCACCAGTTATTGTTTCCACATTCCTTTGACTGAATGCAGACACTTGGAGGGGGAGGGGGAGTGGGACATGTCTTTCTCTGAATTCAGGGAATTATATCTGTTTGCTCTCCCCCTCTCAACTTGGAAAATCCCTAATCTTGTATTAGAATTAATTAGAAATCAGATTACCTAATCTTGTATCCTGGTTAATTATTTTCTTTAACTGGTCTTACTTGATTGTTTTTAATGAATAAAAATTGGTCTCCTCCCTGTATTTGGGGCCAAGGCCTAAGCAGAGGAAGGATACTGGTGACTATTTGTGGGGCAATTGGCATGCATTTCTGAAAAAATCGATAGGTTTGGGAGCTTAAACCTTTTTATTCTTAGTCACTTCATCTTTCACCTGCCACAAAAGGAGAGATGAGGGGCTCAGGAGTATGTGGTGGCAAGGGAGTAGAATCAAATGATTAGAGAGGAGCCTCTCTAAAATAGTGGGACTGAGAGACATTGGCCAATCAGAGCAGTGAAGAGCCAGGGCAGAAGTTCCAAAGATGAAAAGGATGATGATGATGATGAAAGTATTTATTTAGGGTACTACAGTTCACAAATCACTTTGCAAATATCTCATTTTATCCTCATGACAACTGTAGGAGGTAGGTGTGATTTTATCTACATTTTACTGATGGGGAAACTGAGACAGACCCAGGTTTAACTGACTTTGTGCAGGATCACATAGCTAGTAAGTAACTGAGTCTAAATTTGAACTCAGACCTCCCCAACTCTAAGCCAGCACTCTAATCATTGTAACCACTTAACAATACCTGTAATAGGGGATATACGGGAGCCAGCACGAAGTGGCTAAGTGAGAGCCCACTGTGAAATTTTCAGTATATGAATTTGCATTTTGGAAATCAGCAAATGTTATAGATCAGAGTTCAATGGATTGTTTTGATTACTTAAGACACTTAAGAATGTGGTGGAGAAAGATGGTGGAGTAGAAGCACAACCTCCTAGAGGCTCCAGCTTCCACCTTCCCCAATCAAGGTAAAAAGGGGACTCTGGACAAACTTTGGAGCTGCAGAACCCAAAAAATGACACAGAGAAGCTAACCTCCTACTGAGGACAGCCCGGCAGGAATCGGCCAGTGCAGTGCTCTGGGAACCAAGGCCAGCTCCACACTGAGGTTTTAGCCCCAGGGCAGGCCTGACAAGATCACTGGCCAGAGGAACTTCAGATCAGCAGCATCTGTGGTCGTTTCCACAATTATCAACACAAAAATGCTAAGGACATTTAACATAACACAAAAGTGCGAGGTCATTGCAGTCTGGAATTTGGGACCCAGTAAGTGGGAGTGCATGGCCTTTGCCCCCAGGGTGAGAAGCTGCTGAGACAGGGGCACAGCCAGCCAGCACCAGTGGCAGCTTCAGCTCCTGGCCTGCATAGTGTAGGGGGATGAAGCTACCAGTCTGAGGGGTAATCGCTCTTCCCTTAACCTGCTTGGATCTGGATTGCAGTCTACGGTGGAGGTCCTAGGGAATGTGTCCAGCTTGCCAGAGCATGTGGAGGCCTCACAGAGGGCACCCATCTAATGCCTCTGGCAGCTGAGAAAACCCCAGCATTTGGGACTAAAGCTCCCCTGTCTTGTGGCAGAGTCCTACTGTGGCAAAAAGCCCAGGTGTCAAGTGACAGAGGGGCGACATGACCAGGCAAAGGAAACAAAGCAGACAGAAGATTCCAACATTAGACTACTATTTGGGGGACATAAAGGAGCAAAGCATGAAACAAGAGGAAGACAGTGAAGTCAGAACTCCTGCACCAAAAGCTTCAAAGGAAAATACAAGCTGGTTATAGGCCATAGAAGACTGTAAGAAGCAGATAAGAGAAGTGGAGGAAAAATTGGGAAGAGAAACGAGAAAGATATGAGAAAATTACGAACTGAGAGTCAACAGCCTGACTGAGGAAAATAAAACCTTAAAAAATAGACTAACTCAAATGGCAAAAGAGGCTCAAAAAGGCAATGAGGAGAAGAATGCCTTAAAAAGCCAAATTTGCCAGATGGAAAAAGAATCTCAAAAGCTCACTGAGGAGAATCATTGCTTCAGAATTAGATTGGAGCAAATGGAAGCTAATGACTTTATGAGAAATCAAGATGCTGTTAAACAGATCCAAACAAATGAAAGAATAGAAGGCAATGTGAAATATCTCATTGGAAAAACCACTGACCTGGAAAATAGATCCAGTAGACATAATTTAAAAATTATTGGACTACCTGAAAGCCATGATCAAAGTAAGAACTTAGAAATCATCCTCCAGGAAGTTCTCAAAGAAAACTGCCCTGATGTTTTAGAACCAGAGGGCAAAATAGAGGGTAAAGAATCCACCAATTACCTCCTGAAAAGACCCCCAAAAAGAAAACTCCTAGGGTTATTATAGGCAGGTTCCAGAATTTCCAGATTAAGGAGAGAATATTACAAGCAGCCAGGAAGAAACAATTTGAATATTGTGGAAACACAATCAGGATAACCCAGGATCTGGAAGCTTCTACACTGAGGGATCAAAGGGCTTGGAATATGATATTCTGGAGGTCAAAGGAACTGGGATTAAAACCAAGAATCACCTACCCAGCAAAACTGAGTATCATGTTTCAGGGGAAAATATGATCATTCAGTGGAACAGAGGACTTTCAAGCATTCTTGATGAAAAAACCAGAGTTGAATAAAAAATTTCACATTCAGATACAAGAAGCAAGAGAAGCATGAGAAGGTAAACAGGGAAAAGAAATCATAAGGAACTTATCAAAGTTGAACTATTAACATTCCTACATGTAAAAACAATAATTGTAACTGATGAAACTTTTGTCAGTGTGAAAATAGTTGAAAGGAATATATATATATATATATGTCTATATATGAGGGTATATGGGCATATGAATACATATGTGAATGTGTGTATATATGTTTACAGGTATACATAGATAGAGGGCACAGGACCAATTTAACAGGCAGGGATGATATTTAAAAGGTGAAATTAAGAGGTGAGAGGAATATAATGAGAGGAGATGGGGAGAGACAGAATGGGGCAAAGTATCTCATAAAAAAGAGGCAAGGGAAAATGGTTGCAATGGAGGGGAAGAATAGGAAGGCAAAAGGGAATGGGTCAACCTTATTCTCATTGAATTTGGCTTGGGGAGGGAATAAAATACACATGAAATAGGGTATCTCACCCTACAGGAGAGTAGGAGGGAAGGGAATCAGAGGGGGGATGATGGAAGGGAGGGCAGGCTGGGGGGGGGAGGAAAGTTGGAAGCATCCATTTTTGAAAAAGGGACAGGATCAAAATAGAGAATAGAACAGGTGGGAGGTGGGATAGGAGGGAGGGGAATATAGTCAGTCTTTTACAATATATCTACTATATTATTGTTTTGCATTAGCTACACATGTACATCCTATACTGAACTGCTTATCTTCCCAGTAAGGGTGGGTGACAAGGGAGGAAGGGAATGAATCTTTAATTCAACATTTTAAAATGAAATATTTAAAATATATATATATATATATACTATTATTAATGCTCTTTTACATGTAATTGGGAAATAAGATATACAGGCACTGAGACATAGAGATCCACTGAAAAGGGTGAAAGGGGTATGGGATAAAATATGGGAGAGAGCAGATTGGAGGAGGGGATATCATGTGGGTCTGTTACTTTGGGGCAGTGGGTTGGGGAAAAACAGGGAGAAAATTTGTAACTGAAAATCTGGAGGAAATGAATGATGTAAATCAGAAGTTAATAAAGCATTTGAAAAATTGAAAAAAAAAGAATGTGGTGGAGAAAAGGTTAATAGACAGATTAAACTTAAAAATGTATCCTACATTTTTGTAGAGCTGCTTGTTAAACATTTACCAACAAGACACTGTTCATAGGCACTATCTCATTATGCTGTTTTTGTGAGACTCCAATAAAAAAATAAATATAAAGTGCAATAGAAATTCCAACTCTTATGACCATTAATGGAAAGGGTGCTGGATTTGAAGGACCTGGATTCAAATGCCATATCTGCTATTAAAACCTTGTTGAACTTTGGACAGGTTTAGCTGGGAAAATATTCCTGCTTCTTCATAGCCTGGGTGGAGATGAAGTTGGATCATTCCATGAGCTGATGGTGTTGCTGTTATTTTCCATAGATTCTTTCCTAGGTTAGGTGTGTGTGTGTGTGCCATGTTTCCATTAATCGGTTTTATTATCTTATTCACAGTATCAGTGTTTTAATACTTAAAGCTGATTTGAATTAGCATAACTGGCCCTAAGAGAAAATAAATTAACGTTAGTGCAAAAGAATTTTCTCTAGACAATTAGAACCAAGACTAAATTAAATTAATATCTCTAATCATTTTCTTCTTCTCATTTCTACAGCCTTGGCTTCCAGATGGCATCAAAGTCTCTGGTGGTTGTTGGAGCTAGTATGGGGGAGATCATGGGGCAAAGATACCCACAATCTGGGGAGCAACCAAAGCCTTTGAATGAATCTCTGTCTGGGGCCCAACTTGCCCTTTTCAAGAAAATTATTTATTATCCCTTTGCATATGTCTCTGATCCCTACCCTTCTTTCTACTCTGACTACAAACCCTTCTAGTTCAGGCTCTTAAAAACTTTTGTCTAGAGTTTCTTGACTTTTTAACTACTCCAAAGGTCTTTTATCTCTCAGCATCTGTAAATATTAAGTCTAAATGGTTTCCCAAGAACCCACTCTGCTCAGGCTGTTCCCCTGCCCAAAGTTCTTCAGGAGCTTATCACTGCCTTTTGGCATTCAAGGCCAGGACTCAGAATCTGGATACAGTCTAGACTTAGGTCATGTGTTTCCTATCATTCCAACCAAACTGGACTGCTCTCCATTTCCCCATTCTTATTCTGCCATCTTTATCTCTGAGCCTTTGGTCATCTTGATTTTCATACCTAGAGAGCACTCTCATTCCACCTCAGTCTGTTCAAATGTTATTTCCTCTTTCTTCCAAGGTCTATATCAAATAGATGTCACCAGCTCCTCTATAAAGCATTCTCTTATCCTTCTTCCCAACCATTCCACCAACTGAAAGCAGTTCTTCCTTCTTCAAATATTCCACTACTTTTTTTTTATTTAGACCTTATGTAGTTAGTTAATTCTCCCTTATATCATAGTAATTTGGTTATATGTCTCTTCCCACCCTATTCCTCTTTAGATCATAAATTACTCAATGGCAAGGAATGTGCCTTATTTCATTTTTGTATCCTCATTGTTTAACACAGTGCTTTTCACATTCCAAGACTTTAGTGTTTGTTCAATTGAATTACATTGCATGTAGACAAGTGGTTATAACTTTCAAATTGCTTTGCTATCCATTAATGCCTTCATTCATCTTCAATATAGTCTTGGGAGGCAGAAAGAACAGGTTTTTTTTATTACACATATTAAATGTTTAATAATTTTTCATTCATTTGGAAACTGGAAGGCCAGAGCCTTCGAGAAACATGTACAAGGCTACTTTTTTAGTAGAAAATCTCTTGCTGGAGATGTGACAACTGTCTTGTAATATCTGAAAGGTTTTAATAGGGCAGAGGGAATGGACTTGTTTTGTATGGTCTCAGATAACAGAGCTAAGAGCAAAGGGAAATTATAAAAAGAACAATTTGGTCCAATAGAGATAACCTTTGTAGTGAAACTGCCCCACATTGGGGCATGCTGTCCTTGGGAGATTGTTTTCTCTTGTTGGAAGTGTTCAAGAAAAGGCTACTTGTTATGGATACTACTGAGAAGATACCTGTGTGGGGAAGAAGATTGTACTGGGTCATCTTTGATTGCTTTATAATTGGAAGGGCCTATGGATCTGTATCTTTTAGACTCTAGTTGAATCAAATCATGGGGCCAATTGTTAGCAATTATAACATAGATTAAACCTCCTGGGACTCTAATTTATTTGTATTTAAAATAATGGAGTTGAATCAATCAAGTATCCTTAACCTGGGATCACTTTGGCATTCTGCTGTGAAGCCTTGGGATTCTTTCTCAGATTAATATATTTAAGTTTATAAAATAAAATATGTAGAATAACAAAGGAAATAAATTATACTGAAATAAAGATATATTTTTCCAATACAAGTTGCATTTCCAATAAAGATGCATTGTAGATATTGATAGATATCCATGGACCTCTGGGAGGCTCATGGACTCCAGGTTAAGAACTAGACAACTGGACTAGACAACCCTAGAAGTCCTTTCTAGCTCCAGTTTTATCATCTGATGAAAAATAACCCACAATCTCTATAGACTAAGCACTTTCCCATAAAGGGTAGTATTTTTAGAGGCTAAGTTATAGGTACCTTGAAAAGGATGGAATAAAGGACGATTCTTTGGCATTAGCACTGGTCATCAGGGCAAGCAAGTTCCAGGGGGTAGATCTATAATCAGAGCTCTGTCCTTGGCTCTATGACTTTAAATATATATGTGTATGCATTTTAACATATATTATTATAGAAAATATTTTATAGATTAAATTTTGTATTTATGTATTAATATATGTATATACATACATTTATGTAGACATACATGTGTGTATATACATATAATCATATACACACAACTATATGTTTTGGTGATTGTCATGGTGGATCACAGGAGAGACAAATAATGGAATTAGTGGAGTTGGTTTTATTATGTGCCCAAAGGCTACAAGAAGCATTTCATGAGAATTTGTTATTTGGTTTTGAAATGATCAGCAGTATAAAGAAAATAAACACTTGAAGCTGTTGTTAGTGCCCCAATGTCTTTTGTAAAGACTAGAGAAAGAAAAATTGTATAATATGTATTCTCAGACACAGACACTGTGGGGGGCTGTAGGACTTGCCTATATACGTCTTTGTTACAAGAAAACACTTTTATTTGGGGGGGGGGTTTATGGATTAGTGGGTAGTCCTAGCTGTGCAAAAACAACTTCAATAAGCAATTTTTAGTCAGAGAAATTCATTTATGGGCTTGGTAATATCCTCCAAAATTAGTTAACATGTAATTTGATACCTCATTACTTCAGGGTGAAAGTGGGCAAAAGGGAAAATGGAGAAAAACATATGAGAAAAAAATGATTCTAGAATAAGAAATAACAGTCACCAAAGGTTTATAGACTGTTCAGAAGATTTGCTTCTATATATCATGAATATTTTTTTTCTGAAATAGGGTTGAAAAGTTCTGGACTTGACCCATGACAATAACAACACAATCCAAACATAACAATTCCTTAATAGACAGGAAACCACTGACTGTAAATGTAGGATGAACTGGCTATTTGCAGGCATACCATGTGTTAATTAAAGTAAATGCTAAAATATGTATCAAATTGGGGAAAAAAAGGTCTAAAGATGAAAAGAAAGACTGGGAACAAATTGCAACAGCTCAATCTGACTTATCCAAATGGGTTATCCATGTAAAAAATGGGAAGTGGAAAAAGACAAAAATATTGACCTCAATTATTACTACTTTCTGCAAAAATTTAAGCTCCATAAAATAGTGACTACAAAAGATGACAGAAATTACCTTAACTGGCATATATGTTATCTCCTTGTCAAGCAGCGATATGGAAGCCAGGTTTGCAAAGCAAAATGGAGGGAGTGGTGAAAGATTATAAACAGTATCACCTTATAGAATGGTAGAAAGCCATGGAGGAAACCAATAGGAATTCCATTAGGAATCTTGACATGCTAATAGCTAACATTTGTATCGCTCTTGGAGATTTTCAAAATGCTTTGCAAATATCTTATTTGTCTTCACAACAATGGAAGAGATTTATTATTATCTTCGTTTTATGGATGAGTGACCTGAAGCAAAAGGAGGTTATGTGACTTGCCCAAGGACACATTTTTTTTCTAAATGTCAACTCAGGTGTCTTTGACTCCAGGCTTAGTGCTCTATCCACTGAGCTAACTAGCTACCAAGTGTAAACATCAGAATCAAATGCCTAGAGATTAGTAACAAATGGAAGAAATAAATGTATTTTCATCAGCAACAGCATTTGGGCATTTGGACGTGAACACCTTAGTCAATAACATTCTATATAAAGACGTAGAAATGACACTTTAGAAAGATAAAACCAAAAAAGAGGGGGTTGGATCCAAAAAGGCACACACTGAAGAAATCTGTACTGCAGGAAGATCTTGAAAACACTAACAGATTGCTTTACAAGATTTTTTAGGGAGCAGAAGATACCAAAACAGTAGAAAAAATAGATAACATTCAGACTTCAAAAAGATGACCAAGTCAACATTATTTTTAATAATAATAATAAACATGGTATAAATATCATGCCATTTTATCCTTACACCAACCCTAGGAAGTTGGTGCTATTGTTACCTTCCTTTTACAGATGAGAAAACTGAGGCAGATGGATATTAAGTAGATTTGCCAAGGTCATAGAGTTAGTGTCTGAGGTCAGATTTGAATTCAGGTCTTTTTGACTGCACATTCAGTACTCTATTCATTATGCCACCTAGATCTCTTAAGAGTTACTGACCCATATGCCTACTTTTTTCATTTTATAAAATAGTCATCAATCAATTATTTGAGAAATATATTAAGTGTTTACTATTTTCCTGGTACTCTGCTAGGCACTGGGAACATAAATGGAAAGGTGAGTCAGTCCTAATTCTCAAGGAATCTAGAGTATGTTAGGGAATGAGAATGATTTACATGAGTTGGGGTATCCTCATTGAAAATCAGATGAGAACAGACTCTTTTTTCTTTTGCAAATAATTCTCTATAGTATATTTTGTCCTTTAAAAATCATACAGTTGACTGAAAGTCAAAGAGAATACAACAACCCACTGTGTTTATTATTTCTTGGTTAAAATATAAAGTATTTGACTCAGAGGAGTCAAACACAACCTTAAACTCCAGACTCCAATAAGGATTCTTTTATGTATATGTTGTTATTACAAAAGATTCCTGAATAAATGCTACCAGAGACATCTTTGCTTAATGACCCTCTAGTTATTTTAGTGAGTGATAGATGCTCCTCAAAGTTTTTTGCCACCCACCATCTACAATGGCACATGAAAAATGTCTTGCGCAAATGCAAGAGGGATTCCCTATGATAAAGTCATACACATTCTTCTTTTTATGCTATTTGTATTGAGTCCCAGAATATGCTTGCTCTTCCTTGATGAGATCCATGATTACTCAAAACAGATTAGCCCAACAATAACCACAGAAAAAGTATTATAAATGACTGATGTCTATTGTCCATTTTTTGACATATAGTTGGATGGCTAGTCCATTGAATTAGTACATCAGTAGGGTCAAGAATTGAATAGAAGGAAGGGTATCTAAGAGCTTGTACTTTGGGAACAGTGCTTAGACTTATGAACCCAGTGCAAAGACCTAACTTTTCAAGAATTGTTGCAGATTTTTCATCTTCTATCAACACAATCTCCTAAGATTCAAAGTTGCTAGTAACTGAAACTTCAATAAAGGAATGCATGGTTTATGTTAAGTAGACTGCTATGAGACCATCAGTTGAAAGAACTAAGTATGTTTAGCATAGAGAAAAGAAGACTTAGGAGGGAAATAAGGGTTGTCTTCATGTTGTCATGCAGAAGACTAGTTTTGCTCTACTTAGTTTCAGAGGGAAAAATTTGGAGAAATGTTGGAAGTTGAAGAGAGAAAAATATAGGCTCAATACTGGGGGTGGAGAGGAAGTGGAGGGAGACTTCTTAACTCTTAAGAGTATCCAAAAGAGGAGGAATGGAATGTTTGGGAAGGCAGTAGTTTCCTCCATTGGAGAACTTTGAGAATAGTGTGAATGGTCACCTGAAAAGCACATTCCTGTTTTCCTACAGATTGGACTAATAAACTTCTAAAGTCTTTTTCTACTCTGAAATTCTTTGATTCTCTGACGTGGGTTCTCATCTTGGCTCTAAAACTAATTATCTGTGTGACCCTGAGGAAGTCTCTCTCAGCCTTAGCCTATAATGTCTATCTGGGAGCTAATATTTTAAAGTACTACCTAGCTCTAATATTTTCTGTTTGAAGGGCCCTTCAAGCTTTGCCATTCTATTATTCTGGAATTCTAAGATTCTTTGTACATATAATTATATGTATTGTACTTTGGGGCTTTCCTAGGACCCCTCAAAATACATTCTATGTGGGTGGTCACAAAGGCTTGCCTCTAATGGGACTGATGCCACCACCTTCCCCCTCTAGGGTAGATCCTCAGCACTGTGCCTTGTGGGAAGGCAGAGAGTGTCTGGAGTGGGTGCACTCCCTATCCGCCTGAGGCAGTGACTCATTAGGCACTGTCAGAGTTAGTCATGGGGAGCTGGTACAGAGAAGTGATTTCCAATCCAGGGGACTTGCTCACCCAGAATGTTACACTGATTGACACCAAGCATTATGTTGGAGACTTAACGAGCAACCAGGCTTGGTGGTGCCAATCATATGTCTCCAAGGTGTTCAATGCCACCTCTGCCTCCTCCGCCTGGGAAAACTCTGGGAATTATAGAATACTAAAATGTTGGAGTTGGAAGAGCCCTGAAGATAATTTGTTGAAGCACCTCACCTATATAAAGGAGAACTGAGGTCCAGGGAGGATCACAGGATTGAAAATGAGAAGGAACTTTAAAGACCATCTAATCCAACCACCAATTTAAAGGTCAGAAAAGTAAGGCCTTGAAAGGGACAGGGACTTGCCCAAGGTCACCAAGTTAGTTAAGCCACTGGCAGAGGAGGAATTTAAACCCACATCTTCTGTCTTCAAATTCAGTGTATTTTCCCAAATACATGAAACATTCCTAGGTCAGGTTTAAAGGTTTGCCCAAAGTTACACAATGAGTTATCCTGTCTCCTATAGTTGCTCAGACAAAATCTACAGTTTTCAAATTCACTGACAGAGAGGCTAGAACTTTCTGCCTCTGCCTATCCAGACCAGAGCCTCCCTGACACAGTAACATGTTATTGTTAACCTGTGTCTCATACCTTCTCCTCTAGCTTAGACTATAAATTCCTTGAGGGCAGGGTGGTACCATATCTAAACTCCTTTTCCTTTCCCTCTTTCTCTTCTTCTTACTTTATTATTATTATGAAAATCTCTAGCACTGACTATAAATGCTCTGCACACAGAATTTCCTCAGAATTGGAAGGGACTTTAGAGTCCATTTGTCCAACCCTATCTGAACAAGAAACTCCTCAACAATATACCTGGAAAGGGGTCATCTATTTGAAGGTCCCCAAAGAAGGAGAACATGGCACTCATCCTGAGGTGGTCCTATTCCATTCTAGGACAGCTCTGAAGTTTTTCCTTCCATCTATTTCTTCCATACCTTCTAGACATTGCTCTGATTTCTGCCCTTTGAATGAGTAATACAAGAAAATCAGTTGAGTTTGTTTTGGAAATTCCAAGTGGTCCCAGCAGTTTGGCCATGTCCAATCAAACTATCCAAGTCTCTAAGCCCCATCCTGCCAGGTGGTCTTCAGGAGGGAATGATATAGACCACAGAATCTAGTATATGTGGAAGAAATAAAGGAAGGAGAGATACTCATGCCCTTCATGAATCCTCATTATGAATGGATGGACATAGGCTTTGTCTTCAGGGAGACTATTCTAAGTACTTGAGTGGACACATTTGAATGGGGATCTGTTTGCCCCCGATGCCAATAGAAATGTGTTGTTGTTCAGTTGTTCTTCAGTTGTGTCTAACCCTCTGTGATCCTGTTTGTAGTTTTCTGGGCAAAGATACTGGACTGGTTTACCATTTCCTTCTCCAGCTCATTTTGCAGATTAGCTAACTGAGGCAAGCAGGTCTAAGTGTCACATAGCTAGTAGGTATCTTAGCCCAGATTTGAACTCAGATCTTCCTGACTTCAGGTCCAGTATGCTACCTGGCTGCCCCCACTAACAGAATTACTTTTTAGAATAACCAGAGTTTGGGCTCGTCCTATATCTCTTCCCCTCCACTAGAGTTTCATTGGTTCCCCACCTCTAGGAAGTGATATATGATGCTTTCAGAAATTAATGATATTTTAGTGTGTATATAGTTATAATATCCAATCATGAATGTTATGTGTAATATTCCAGATTAATGGTCATTAGTCACTACTTGAAGACCCCCAGTGAAGGGGACTTCACACAGGGCAGTCCATTCTATCTTTGGACAGCTTCTGACTGACTTCCACTAATGTCTTTCTTTGATTCCTCATAACGATGCAGATATTTTGAGTTCTCCAATACTGTAAATATGTCATTCCGCGATACTGCCCAAATCATGACTAAGCATCCATTTATTGGGGATGCTAAAAAGGGGATTTCTGCACTGGGTGATAGGCTGGAGTAGATACCCTTGGAGGAAACTTCTCACTCTCCATCTGCAAGTCTGTTATTATTTTGTTTTTCTCTCTTTGGCATCTGGGTTCTTGGCTTCTCCCTGAATGTTGGTCTGTGGCTGTCAGTGGCATGAGGGCTCAGTGCAGAGAACTGGCGGCCCCTGCTGTGTGGCCTTCTGGAGGTGGCAAGGTATAGACCACCTTCCCAGGCAGATCTGGGCTGGCTCCAAGCTCTGGGCTGGATCCCATCACTTAAGCACAGCAGGAACTGCTCTGTCTGTATCGTCAACACTGGCTGAGGACACAACCCCCTCCTAAACCTGGAGACAGTCACCATATGGTAGCTGCTTTCAATATGAGGCTTAGCTAATGGACAAAACCTTAGGATCATAGGATTTGGAGATGGAAGGGCCTGTCAAGAGATCATTTAATCCAACCCATTTATTTTATAGAGGCAAAAAACTGAGGCTCAGAGAGAAGGAGAAGTGATTTACCAACGATCCTGCTAATTAGAAGAGCCAAGACTCCCATTGAGGCCCTCAGATCCAGCTCCAACCCTGCTTCCACTATAGCAATTTATCTTTCTGTCTGGCCTATCACAAGCCAGCTTAGCTTTCTACTTTCTCTTCCACAATTATCTTCTTTTTTTTATCAAGTTAATATCTACACATACCCTATCTCTGTCAAGTGGGATCCCATGTCTATGGTTTGTATAGGCTGGTCTTCACTCTGGAATTGTTTCTTCTTTATTTAATAATTCTAGCCTGGCTTGACTTCCAGGTCCTACTTAAGGCCTACCTCCTCCAGAGAGCTTCATCCTTTGCTCCTTTCCCTACCCCATAAGTCTAGAATTAAGTGGCCTTGTCCATCCTTGACTGTCTATTTCACTCATAAAATAATTACTACTCAGCACTCAGTAGAGGGGTGTGATATAATAGGGCGAGAGTGCACTCACTTTTCTCTAGGCATTAGTTTCCTTATCAGTAAAATGGGAGGGTTGCAATAGACCATTTCCAAGGTCCTGTTCAACTTCAACATTCTATATTATAATGTTCTGTATTCTAGGATAGGATTTCTAACCTGACATCTGTGAACTTTTTTTTTAAAAAATGAGGCATCTCAATATAATTGGTTTCTTTTGTTATCAAATCTTATGCCCATCTTAGGTAGCTAGGTGGTACAATGACTAATTCACTTGGCCTAGCATCAAGAAGACTTGAGTTTAAATCCCACCTAAGACATTCAATATCATAGTGACTCTGGAGAAGCCACTTTAATTCTCTCAGCCTCAGTTTCCTTATAGTATTTGCCCCATTTGTAAAAGAGGATAATAATAATAACTACCTCATTGTTGTTGGGATGATTAAATGGGATAACAGATGTTAATAACAGATAATAAAATGTTTTGAAAACCTGAAAGCAACACACACACATATACACACACATATTGTTTTGGATCCTTGCATTGCTGCATATACAAATACACTATATATATACCCTGTGTTTCCCCGATAATAAGACACTGTCTTATTAATTTTTTTGGACAGAAAAACACCAGAGGGCTTATTTTCAGGGGAGGGCTTATTTTAATGAACATTGACAGCAATTTAAATAAACAGGTAAATGTGAACAAAAAAATATACCAGCAAGCAAATCACTGGGGAAGAACAGGATGACACACTCACTGCTGCAGCTCTGATTGGATGCAGCTCGGAGCATGGCGTGTGTTTCACCGGGGCGGGGAGGGGATGGTGCATACAGAGGGTACCGCAATGTAGCGTGTAGTGCAGGGGATCACCTTCACTACAGTAGCAATCTCAATAGGGCTTATTTTCGGGGGAGGACTTATTTTAGAGGAATCTTACACAGTAAGGAGAGGGCTTATTTTCGGGATAGGTCTTATCGGGGAAACACGGTATGCACATGTAATTGTATATTTATAAGTAAATATATGTTGTTGTTTAGTTGTTTTCAGTTGTGTCTGACTCTTCATGACCCTATTTGGAGTTTTCTTGGCAAAGATACCAGAGTGGTTTGCCATTTCCTTCTTAAGTTCATTTTTACAGATGAGGACACTGAGGCAAACAGAGTGAATTGATTTGCCCAGGGTCTGAGGCTGGTTTTAAACTCAGGTCTTCCTGACTCCAGGCCCAGTGCCCTAGCCACTGCACCACCTAGTATCCTGAAAAAATACATATCTAGTATATATTAGCTATGGTTTTTCTCTTATACATTTAAAAACATTATTCTGAGAAAAGATCTATAGGCTTCACCAAGGGATGGCTTCACCTTCACCAAAGGATCCATGACACAAAAACTTATAAAGCCTGCTTCTTTTCAGCTCTACCATCTATATTTTAACAACCTTTCCTGCTTCAACACTCTATGATTCTGTGAATCAGGATAACTAACAATACAAGGCAATACATTACAGACAATATAGATGTGATCCAGTCAGTCCTACAGGAGGTTGGAGGAGTGGAAGGACAGTGTAGGAGACAGTGGTCAAGATAGTCATTGTGGAGTAGATGGGGAATGAGGGTTATTTAGAAGAAGGGAAGACTCAGGGAGGACATGGTAAGTGGCTTTCAAGTGACTTGCTTTGGCAAGTCACATAACTTCTCTGGTTCTCAGTTTCCTACTTGTTAATGAAGGGGCTGGACCTCTAAAGTCCCTTCCAACTCTAGACCTATGAGCCTATAAATATTTGATGGATTTTCATTGTGAAAGAGACTAGACTTACTTCATTGGACCCTTAGGACAGAACTAATAGCAATAAGGATGGGTAGACCAATATAAGGAAATGACTCTTTACAATTAAATTTATTAAAAAATGAAATGGCGTAATGCTAGCCCCAGGATGCCAGCACACCTGGGAACATCTGTACACCTGTACTTGGAAAGTAGCAAGTTCCCTGTCACTGGCAATGCTCAAGCATAGGTTGAAAGGCACTTGCCTGGGATGCTGTAGAAACATTTCCTGCTTCAGGTGCTCAGCATTGTGAGAAATGACAGAAATGTAGCTCCTTATCCACATGAATAAACAGCTGTAGGTACATGACTCCATGCATAGGATTGGGCTTCCATAGACAATCTAGTGATCAGAGCCTTGGGAGAGACCAGCCCCATTCCCTTTGTGTCCCCGCCACACACTAGTATAGGGGTATGGCACAGGAGGGAAGTGAGGTGATATAGTAGTATAAGAGACTTGGAGTCAGAAGCCCTGTGGATCCTTGCATTTCCCTTACTGGCTCTGTGACTTTGGGCTCATCACTAACTTCTCTGGGACTTAGTTTATCCATCTAAGGCCCCTTCTAGCTCTAAATCATAGTACCAAAGATTAAGAGACAGAAGGGGCCTTAGAGGCCATTGAATCTAACCCCTTCACTTTTTAAACAAGGAAACAGGCTCAGAGGGTTTAACAGGTGAAACAGCTAGGAAGAATTTGAAGGAGGATTGGAACCCAGGCCTCCCTGACTCCAATGCACCATCCATTATGCTACACCATCTCTCTATCATGCTATTATTTCTTCTAGGTGATATCCTGGATGGTCAATAACTTCCACAATTGAGTGGCTTGATTGAGAGGGACTAAGTTCTTGCTCAAGCACTTGATTTCCTATTTCTGATGGCACCAGGGAGCAGACAGAAGATACTCATGAAAGGAGACCTGAGAAACCTGAAAACATCTGGGCTATTCAAGAATGCAAATCATGGGAGTTCCTTGAAAAGTGCAGGAAGTGGGAGAAGGGGCTGTCTACAGCAGACAAAACCTGTTGCAATGAGGCTCTTTGGGGTTTCAGAATCCCCCCCAAAGAAGCCGGAGATAGTTTGGGGGACATCCTCTTATCATCATCATCATCATCATCATCATCATCATCATCATCATCACCATCATCATCATTCCAATGATAATAATATGAGAAAACTAAGATAAACAGAGGTCAAATGACTTGCTGAGAGTCACACATGCAGTAAGTTTCTGGGCTTAGATCTGAACTTGGGTCTCCCTGACTCTAGACCCAGAGCTCTCTCCACTGTGCCACCAACTCTATTTGTGCGGACTCGAGTTTATAGAGCCATATGATCACCCATCCAGGGGTGGAGTAGAGGCAGCAGTGATTTTTTGGGAGTGACTTGTCTTTTGATCCAGGAAAGCTGGGCTATCCAATTGATTGTCCAGATAACTTAACTGGTGAATGAATAGACATCCTCTTCAGTGTCATCATCAACTGAAGCTCTGACACTTACTTCTATCTCTCTCCTACCAGAAGAGGGAACCTCTGGCTGAATTCAGCAGTGAGTCAGGGTATAGAGTCAGAGTGTATAGTGCTGCAGAAAAGAGAAAACTTGAGTTTCGATCCTGCTTTAGACTCTTAGGGAATATGTAGTCATAGGCAAGTCATTTAATGTCTCAGTCTTACTTTCTTCTTCTGCAGCCTCATAGGGTTGTGGTGAGGATCAGATGAAATAGATAACACATTAAAAAATTGAAAACCTTAAGCTTCTATGTAAGCTTCCATGTAAATGTTAAATATTATTATTATTATAAATTAATGATGATGCTGACAGTATGACACAACATGACTTTGGGCAAAATGTTTTGCAAACTTTGAAACATGTTTTACACATGAATTATTATTAATTAAATTCTGATTTCTCAATCCTCTCTAATCCCACTGCCTTGCTGGCTTTCATTCCCTTGACTGTGGCAATAACCTTTTTTTTAAGTCTGCACAATTTGACATTGGATCATTACTCTTTGGATCTACCCATTCAACCAGTTCTGTATCTATCTAGACTAGAGCTCTCCATCGTCCCCATAAAAATAGCATGAGAGACTTGTCAAATTCTTTGCCAAAATGTGGATAAACAGTATCTACAGCATTCTCTCCACTCACCAGTCTAGTAACCTTGCTAAAAAAAAAGGAAATGAGATCAGTTTGGCATGATTGATCTTAATCAATGAATAAATAAATTAAAATCCATTTATTAAGGACTAATTGTGTGCCAAATAATGTGATAAGTGCTGCGATTATAAATACAAAAGGGATGATAGTTTCTGCCCTCAAGAAACTTACATTTTAATGGAGAGGAAACACACATAGGTGAGTGGTAGTCAGGAAGGAATATAATGATTTTGGGAAGTTAGAGAGATGATAAGGGAGCATCATGGGAGCAAAGTGAAATATACTTTCCAGTGGTGGTATTGATATGAATTTAGTTTCAGAATGAGGAAACAAGATGGAAATCAGGAACATGTTGAAAGATCAACTTTCCCCTATGTGTCTGTCTTTCAAAGTCTGTTCTTTTTTTTCTCCTGTTTTTTTTTCCCCCAAAAGAGAGTCTGGAACCAAGTGCATCCTGGGTCAAAGTGGGGAAGAAGTTCTTCCCCTCTGCTCAACTAATTTTATATACTTTTAATAATACATTCTAGAGTTTAATTAGAAATTATAATTTGGTTCTATTCTCTTCCAATTTTCAAAAATTGGAACATTTGCCCCCTTCTCTGAATCTTTGGTACCTATTCTATTCTTCATGATTTTTAAATATGATTGAGAGTGCTTTAGTCATCCAACCTGCCTGTTATTTTATTTTTTTTCAGAGACATGTTTTATCTTGTCCTGGTGATTTGAACTCATTGAAAACACCTCAGTGCCCTCTCACAACTTCCCTTCTTATGCTGGGTGTCAATTCCCTCACCCATTTTTGTTCTATCTTCTCTGATGAAAATAAGTTCCTAAGAAACTGCATCATGATTCCTTTGAATTGACGATCTCATCTTCACTTGATTTTCTGAAATTTCTATTTGAGAGATATTGGGGAGAATCGAAAGTCTGAGCTCTTGGAATCTTTGGTTATATCCTCTTTTTCTAAGTTAAACCTAACCTGCTTTTCTGAGGAGAAAGGAGGGATCTGAGGTATAGAATCAATGAATGTTAGTTCACAGTGGATTGTAGAGGGTATCATCCCAATCTTTACCTGAATATGAATCCCCTATGACATTTCCCACAATGGGTTAACTAAGCTTCATCTGCTCATTTCCAGCAATGGTGAGATCACGGTTGCATAAGATAGTCCATAAAATTATAATTTTGTGCCACTAAAATTATTAGAATTATTTTTCCTTATTGAAAGTCAAAATCAGTCTCTCTAGTTCCCTTCATTTTTTCTTATGTGGCCAAGCAGTACAAGTCTAATCCCTCTTTGAAATGACAATTCTTCAAATATTTAAAGACAGCTCATGTTCCCCCAACTCCTACAGTCTTCTATTTTTTTCAGGGGATGATGGTGGAAGGCAGGGCAATTGGGGTTAAGTGACTTACCCAGGGTCACAGAGTTAGTAAGTGTATTACGTGTCTGAGGCTGGATTTGAACTCAGGTCCTCCTGACTCCAGGGCCAGTGCTCTATTTACTGCACCACATAGCCACCCCCTGTCTTCTATTTTTTAGGCTAATTATTTCCAGTTTCCTTCAACTGATACTCATGAGACATGAATTGCAGGTTTAGAACGATCCTGGTCATCTTCTGTTCTGGTCAAACTCCATGTTGTTAATATTTTTCCTAAAGCATGATACCCAGAACTGTATGCACATATGGTTCTAGTGCCTTTTCCTCTATTTATTATTTCCTATTTATTCCATATACAGCTTGATTCATATAAATATATTTTCTGGCATGTGATCTCTCCCTTTAGATTATAAATTTCTTATGAACTGTCTTTTACTCTTTTTTTTTTGTATCACCAATGCTTAGCATAGTGCCTGGTACATAGTAAGCTCTTAATAAGTGTGTGTTAATTAATTAATTAGGCTGGGATATGCCTGCTATCTCCTAGCACTTCTGGCACCCCAAAGTGGATAAGATTATTGTAACAAATTCCACTCTGCCACTCTGGCACCCTTTATTGAGCCTTTCAATCACTGAACTTTTGAAACATTATTTCCCTCCCCTCTCCCCAATCATTAATGACAAATCAGTATTTATGCTACCAACATTAGCCATCTCCCAGGTACTATAAAAATCTAGGGTTTCCATCTCCTTCTTCTTATCATTCTTAGTCTCATCCAAGATCAAAGTAAGCACTTAAAAAATGTCAAGCTGGTAATTGAATCCAGGTTCAATTCCCAACTCTGCTACTTGTCTGTTGCCTGACTTTGAGCAAGGAACTCTACCTCCATCAGGTACAGTTTTCTCATCTATAATTTTGGGATAGAAATATAAGAAGGCTAGAATTGAATTCAGCTTCAGTTCCCAACTCTGCTCCTTACCAATTGTACATCTTTGGGGAAGTCGCCTCTCTGAGACTCAGTCCTCTTGCCTGGAAATTGATGGTAATATTTGAACTACCAACTTCACAGGGCTATTGTTGGGATCAGATGAGACATGTTCAAAGAATTTTCAGTCATGTAAGTTAGAGAAGTGCTACCTATTTAATTATTTTACATACCCAGATGCATATATGTATACATCTATGAATGTAGAATACATGTGTACAGACGTGTATACAACACACATTTGCATGCAGTGCATGCATGTATATAAAAAACTAGTGTATTTATATGTGTATATATCACATATAAGTATACATATAATGCACTATATACATATATCTGTATATATGAACATATGAACATATCTGTATACATATGTGTGTATAAGCAAATAACATTAGCTTTTATATATACAAATTGTTCTCCCACAGTGAAATGTAAGATCCATGAAGGCCAGGATTATTTTGGTCTTATCTTTTTAATCTCAAACATCTAGGATAGTATCTGGCACCTAGTAGGAATTTAATGAATGTTTTTTTTTGATAAATGATTTAATTGAATAGATTTGAATTGGAATGCATTGAATTCGCCAAAGCTTGGTAATTATATAACCCACATTATTCACAAAGTAGGGAATTCATCAAGGTGTTATAAAAGAGAGTGAGAGCACAACAGGAGATGATTCTCCTTAGGGGAAAGCTATTTTCTTTTTAGGCAGAGTGAGGGCAAGACAGTTGACTGGAGTACTAGACTAAGAGTTGAGCCCTGAAACCTGGCTTTGGTGCTAGCATCGTGTGACCTTGGACAAGTCTTTTCCCCCACACTTAATTTGCAATGTCTGTTTAAAAAAGTGAAAAGTTTTCAGGGTGTACTGAATAGTCTCTAAAATATTTTTCTTTAGTTTTCTATTCCACTAAGATTATGTTTCTAAGATTCTAAGGATCTACAATATTAATATTCTAAAAGTCTCAGAAAATGTAATTCTAGCCTTCCAAGATCCTGATTTGTTTTTTATTCTAAGAATTTAACATTTTATTCTTCTAGGAGCCGTTGGTTTTACGAATTTTAAAATTCTAACCTTCTAGAAGGCTATGATGTGAACATTTTTAAGAGCCTAGGATTCAAATATTCAAAGCTTATGAGTGTCAGAGTCTAAGAGTCTGATTCCATGTATGTATTTACATGCCCCGCTTCCTTGTCAGGGGATGACAGTATTCATCGTCAGGGCTGGCCACTGGAATGTTGAATGGGTTTGTGCAGGGCTCTCTATCTCCTCCTTCTCCTCTTCATCTGTGAATCAGTAACAGAGGCAGAGGCAGAAGCTGCTCTGGCCAATACTCAGATAGCCCTCTTGATGGCAATCTTGTCCTAGGAACCTTCCCCCACCAACCTGCCAGCCCTATTCCCCTTATCCAAACCTCAGCCTCCATCACTCACCTGCAGGAGCTAATAATATGCCTTAGGAGGTCCTCAGCACTGCCTAAGTATGTGTGTGACTGCAGGGGGAGAGAACTGTGGGCCAGGCAGAGCAGAGGAAGGGAGGGCCAGAGAGTTAGGAGGGGGGTTCTTGAGCCCTTGGGGCCAGGAGGAGTCAACTCCCCCTGCAGCCTTCATCCCCTCAACACAGAGCTGAGAGGAGACTGATTCTCAGAATGAAGCAGGCACCTCTGAGGTTTGCAGACTCCCAGCAGAGGGAGCAGGCAGGTGGGGATGGAAGTTCCCTTCCCTCCCCAGGCTGCATGCTGTGTGGATGAGAATGTGTGGATGTTTATATTCCTATGTCTCTGCGTATCTGTGTCTGTATCTCTCTGGTTCTCTTTGTGGCCAGATTCGCTGGTGTGTTTAAGCATGTGTCTGAGTGTTTGAGTGATAATGTGTCTCCCTGTGGCTCTCTATGTTTTTGTGATTGTCTACATGAATACAGTGGTGCCTACAACAGGATCTCTCTGTTTGAGTGTGTGTTTATGTGTTCCTAGTCCTGTACTTTGTGTGGAGGACATGCTGTCAGGTATGTGTTTCTATGTGCTAATAAAACACTCATATGTCTATATGTGCTTGTGTTGGAATACAAATGTTGAGTACATGTATTTCATGGAAACGGGATCTCTGTGTGGAGTGCATATCTCACATATTAATGTGTTGGATGTTTGTTTTTATGTTCTTACAAGTGTCTGTGTCTATATTATATATGAATGCTTGGGGTATGCTTGTGTATGCTAGAAAAAAAATCTTTGAAATCTTAGCAGTCTCATCTCTTTGGGAAATATCTACTCTAAACTACCTTCACAACTTCAGAAGAGGGTCTGAGCTTTCTGTCTCTAAACCATTACTCCTCCCTTCCTCTCTTCTATCAAAGAGTCAGGAAAGCCTCACTAACTAATCAGAGTCATCCAAATATAGGCTGCCTAAAGAGGCTGTGGGCTCCCCTTCCTTGGAGGTCTTTTTTTTGGAGGGGAGAAGGTAAGGCAATTGTGGTTAAGTGACTTGCCCAAGGTCACAGCTAGTAAGTATCAAGTGTCCGAGGTTGGATTTGAACTCAGGTCCTCCTGACTTAAGGGCCAGTGCTCTATTCACTGTGCCACCTAGCCGCCCTCCTTAGAGATCTTTGAGCAGAGGCTATATGACCACTTGCTGGGTATGTTATAGGGGAGATGCATTTTGGTTACGGGTTATATAATGGACACTGAGGTCCATTCCAGCTCTCATATTTAGTAATCCTTAATTCAGTATCCATCTTTCAAGGCCCAGCTCAGATTCCACCAACTGCATGATGGCTTTCCGTATTCCCCTATCCACATAATCTGGGACTTCCCAAAGCATTTTGCTTGTACCCGTATGCTACACTTATGATAATCGATTTTGTGTTGTGCAAAAGGTATTTTTATCCTGTCTTATCTCTCCATTAGTCTATAAATAACTTGAGGGCAGAGACTGTCTTACTTGATCTTTGAATTCTTGTTTCTGAGCAGAAATTCTTTTTCTATAACAGACAGTCCATAAGTTTGTTGGTTTGAATCAAATCATCTTGTCATTGTTTGACAGATGAAGAAACTGAGGCTCAGAGAAGGAAATAGGCTTTCCTGAACTCACATACCAGGTTAGTGGCCATGCTAAGACTAGAACCCAGGTCTCTTGGACACTACTTCATTGGTATCTTTACCACATCATGTTTCTGTTGGCACCTAATTCTAGCTAAGTTTTTTTTTCTATCTGAGTGAGCAGAAACATGTAATGAAATTCTGCCTCAGAACATAATTAGTCAATGAAGACAAATGGAGATAACATGATGCCTGAGATTCTCCTACGAGCCAAGATGTATTTGGCCTACCTAGAGGGGGAAACAAGAGAAGCGGGGTCTTAGGATCTGCCCTCAGTGTTCTCTTTTGGTTAGGGTCAGGTATGACCTCGTCAGTAAATCATGAGAAAATGAAAGTGAGTATATGAAATTTGTATGATGTTTGGTGGTGGTTTCCTTCATGCTTGAAGAGAACCGAAATGATATCACTGGGTGATATCTTTTGACTTGGACATAAATTGGATTTAAGTGAGGCAGAGTTGTTCAAAGTCATCAACCTCGCTGTCCAGTGGCAGGACAAAAGTAAAATGATTTGTGATGGCTTGGGATGAAGTGTATAACCCTAGTGTTTTTGATGTCTAACCAAGGTCTAAATGTTCCACAGTGCCTGCTTCTGCCATCTTCATGGCCCATTGGAACAAATTGTTCTCATCCACCCATTCCCCTGGGGGGAGTCTTCACATGCTTCGGTTAGACAGCTCTTTAATTCACTGATGGGTTTGACACCCCTTGGTTACCACAACCTGGTTTAGCCCATCTGCCGAAATGCTTTACTGGGGTATGGCCACTGCAATGCTACAGTTTTTTGAAACAACAGATGAGAATTGGGTGGCAGGTAGACACCAAATATGGAAAGCAGTTCTTGAAAAGGGCTTGGCTGTCCTCACACCAGAGGTTCTAGTTTTCCCCTCCACCTCATATTGTATATTACAAATTAAGACAAACTCTTGATGAAAAATAATATATTAGTAATTAATATAAATTAAGGAGAACCAGTCCTTCTATAATCTACCTTTATCAAACCATATGTGAAGTATTGTGTTCATGGCCAGGTACTATGTTTAAGGGAAGACATCTTAAGCTGGAGAGTATACAAGGGAGCACATTTAGGGAGGGCTTTGAGATAATGTTTTATGAAGTTTAGTTGAAGGGACTGAGGTTATTTAAGCTGGAGAAGAGAAGGTTTATTAGGGGACCTATCTTCAAATAAATAAAATGCTTCATGGAGGAAGGATTCTGTTTTCTCAGATTGGTCCAAGAGAGAAAGACTAAGAACAAAATGGTGGAAACTGTTATAGGCAGATTTTTTTTCTTTTAAATTTGTTTAGTTTTAGTTTACAACATTCAGTTCCACAAGTTTGTTATAGGCAGATTTGAGCCCAACGTAAGGAAAAGGATTCTTAACAATCAGAGTGGAGAGATGGTATGGCAGATAGATTACTGGATTTGAAACCTGAAAGTTCTGAGTTCAAATTCTACTTTAGATATTTACTAGTTCTGTGATCTTGGGAAAATCACTTAACCTCTTTGGGCCCCAGTTTCCTCGTCTATAAAAATGACAGGGTTTCATTGGATGATTTCTAATCTTGCTTCCAATTCAAAATCTATGATCCTGTGCCTTAGGAAGTAATGAAAAGCCCATTCTACTCCCTAATAAGAAATCTTCAGTGAAGAGAAGAGGACCAATTGCTAAATTCTAATTAACATTCAGTGGAGGGCAACTAGATGATTCAGTTCAGTTCTGGGGCTGGAATCAGGAAGACCTGAACTCAGATCCAGTATTAGATACATGCTAGCCACGTGACCTTGGGGAAGTCACTTAACCCTATTTGCCTCAGTTTCCATATTTGTAAAATGGGATGGAGAAGAAAATGGCAAATCACCCTCCAAATGGGATTATGAAGAGTTGGACATAAATGAATAAGTATTTTGTGAATTTGTAAGTACTATTGGAAGTCAGAAGAAAGGAAGCTCACTGTGGTCTCTCAAACCCAAGGAAAACTTCCTAAAGAAGGTGGGAATGAAGCTGGTTCTGATGATGACTTGATGATGGAAGACCTTTGGAGGATCAGTGATAAAGGAGGAAGGTTGTGTGCTGGATGGAGTGGAGAGAACAGTAGATTTGATTCAGGAATTCAAAGCATTTCAGGAGTGAGAGTGACTTCAAAAGGCATGGAGTCTCACTCATACTTGAGCCCATCTGGTCATTCAGGCTCCTTCTAGAGGCTTTCAGCCACTTTCCAAGGCAGGAGATCCTACTTTTTGGATATCTCTGACTATAGGAAGACTTCCTTTTCACCAAGCTTTCTGGTTACAATTCCTAATCCTGTGGTTCAGAAAACCACCCCCAGGAGTCAAGAAGAACAGAGTCTAATTCCTCTTTGGCCCTTTGAATGCTTCAGAAGGCCTGGGTTCCTGTCCTTGTTTTCATCTACTAACTGTGCGGCAAGTCCCCTCACATGTCTGAGTGTCAGTTTACTGGTGTATAAAATTTGGATGGTATTTGTATTTCCTATTTCACAGGATTGTTGTAAGGATCAAATGAGATAATAACTAGAAAGTCCTTTATAAACCTTGGAGCTCTACAAAAATGCAAGCTATGATCCTGATTACAGGTGGAACAGTGAAAGGCTAGAGGAGAGAAAGGCTGGGAAAGGGGCTCAGGGCTTGAAAGATGAAAAAAAGATTCCTAGACTAAGTGAGGAAGGTTTCTGTTTCTTTGCTGCCATACAGACTAGCTTCCCTTCTCTGGGCCTTTGAATCCTCCTCAATCAACGATCACATGGGGAGTACTGACTTCAGGTCTAGGAGAGTATTGTCAAGTTGGAGGGTCCAGAGGATGGCAAACAGAATGATGAGGGCCCTGGAATCCATGCCACCAAAGCTGGAACAAGGGAGGCATCACAGCACAACAGAGATTGAATAACTGGGATTTGAATCCCAGCCTTATTGTTTTCTATCTTTGTGACTTTGAATAAGTCATGTGACCCCTCTGGATCTCACTTCCTTCATCTATAAAATGATGAGATATGAACTAGACATCATTAGAGTCCTTTCCAGCTCTTAATGCTATGGCATAGGAACTGTTAATGCCTAGAAAAGAGCAGATGAATCTAAACTCCTTTATTCTAATCCCCACTACCCTTAGGGAGAGACATGTGCACTGTCTTTAAGTATTTAAACAACTGTTGTGCAGAACAGGGATTAGACTTTATTCTGCTTGACCCTAGAGGATAGAAGTAGGAGCTATGGGTGGTTTTTGCAGAGAAACTGGTGAAGGTTCTAAGTTGAGAAAACATTAGTAATCTTAAGTACCCTTCCCATCTGTGCTCTTGACTTTATAGATTTCAACCCCTTACTTCAGCTGCAGTCTCACCTTAAAAACTTTCTTAACACCCAGAGTTTCCCCCTACCTCTTCCATTGGTGAGTTATTTTCATGGTATCCATTTTGGGAAAGTGCATTTGGGAGCTGTCCAAATTTCATTTCCCTTACAGTTGTTCTTCTGACCTTCTGGACTTGCCAAGAAGGTACCTTACCCCTTTCCCCTCCTCCTTTTCCTTCCCTTTTTTGTGTGTTATCTTTTGCTATTAGAATATAAGTCCCTTCAGGGCAGGTACAATCTTTATTTTTGCTTTTATTTGTATTCCTAGAACTTAGCTAAGTGCCTTGGACATAACGAGAACTGAATTAATACTTACATTACCTGACAGTCTGCCCTAAAACCAGAATGGACTGACTTACAAGGTAATGAATTCTCAGTTTCTTAGAGTCTTTAAGGCAGAGCTAGACAGCCAACCACTTGTTGGAGATTTCTTCTGGGAGCAATATGGCATTGTGGATTGAATTCTGGACTTGGAATGCCAAAAATCAATGTTCAAATACTATCTCTGACACATACTGGGTATGTAGCCATGGGCAAACCACCATATCTCTGATCCTGAGTGAAATTGGGGGTAGGGGCATAATATTAATACTATTCACCTCAGGGGTTTTTATGAGGCTAAAATGAGACAGTGTATATAGATTATTACAGATAGAAGTCCTTGTTCAGCTATGGACTAGATGAATTCTGGCACACCTAGACCTTCTGCTGTGTGACCCTCCCTAGAGGGGGATATCATTGGAGTCAGTCAGGAGACCTGAGTTTGAATGCCAGGTGTATTCCTCATTCCCTGTGTGACCTTAGATAAGACACTTAAGTTTTCACTATTAAATTATGGGCTTGGATTAGATAGTGTCTAAGTCCTTTCCAGTCAACTCTAAATTCTAAGATCCCATGGTCCCTCTACCCACTCACTGGGGGACTACTTGGGTGTGGTGTCTCTAAAATGACTGCCTTGTCCAAATGTCAATGCTACTTGTTAGAATCTCTGCAGGATGCAATGAGTTTTCTATTTGTACCAGTCTGCATCCTCTCTCCCTCCTTTTGAGAGGCAATATGATGGAGTGGAAGAACAGTGGGCTTGGACTCCTAATGTCTGAACTAGCGTGCCAGCTCTGATGCTTACTAGCTGGAATAGTAACTTACTCTCTGTATCTCAGTCGTTCCATTCTCCAAGGCATGTCTGACTGACCTCAACTTGCCTTCGTTGGAAGTGAGAAATGAGGAAGGTAGTAGGAAGAACAGTGGAGGTGTAGGCTGAAGTCTTTTGTTTCTGGCTTGACTCTACTTGCTATCTGTGAGGCAGTGTGGTGTAAGGGATAGGACTCTGGATTTGGGGTCAAAATACACTGTTTGCAGAGTCTTATGTTCTATAATGGGGAGCTATTTGGTCTATATATGACAAGGTGACATTTCTTGTAAAACTTAGAGCTATTGTCCTCAGCAGATCAGGGGGATCCCTGAAGACAAAGGGTTCTACCTTCCTAACTTTGGATCAAAGGACCCCAATGACAGGGAATCCTTTCAGAGTTAGGATATCCTGAGGTCAGGGACTGTATTTCCCTTCTTAGTCCAGAAATTTCCTGATGGTAGAAGCTAGGTATCCCACTTAGACCTTACAATGGTTTGTATCTCTTTCAAACCTGGGACTCTCCCATTGCAGTCTTATGTCTGCCTTTAGACATCAGTCTCCCTCATAGCTGGGAACTGTGTCCCTTTCAGACCTGAGGCTCCCTGAAGTAGGACCTGTGTCTCCACCCTTCTTACAAAGGAATCTTCCAAGAGCCTGTGTACCTCTTAGCCCAGATTCTGATGTACCATTCTCAGGACCCCTCCCCCATCCCCTTCAATCTCTTTTTTTAAGAGCCTAAGATATCTGCACATCCCCCTCTTTTATCTCCTCCCTCTTCTGGTCTCTCAGTTTGATTGGCTTGAAAATATCAGGTTGGGGAAAGATGGTTATAAAAAAAATAGCTGCTCTTTCCAACGGTCTGTGCTCCCAACAGAAGATTTCCTTATCTCCTGCCTACAGTCTGTGGAGTTTTCTTTTTAATTTTAATAACTGAGCAGATCTTGTCCTTTGCAAAAGAACATGACAGCCTTTCATGCCTGCAAAGTCCCTTCAAGTGTGGGGACCCTCCTGTTCCCTTTCCCACCCCTCCTTTCTCTGCTTTGCTGTGGACAGATTGGCACCAAAGAACTCAGGCCCCTCCAGGGACTGTATTTTCCCAGAGAGGGAAGGGCTTTGCCAGCCTAGATCCATTGGAGGAGGGGTAACTTGAAATCACCCCTACATGTATCCTGTGCTCTAGGGTCTTGGGATGAGAACTATTCCTACATCATTACCCCACTAATCTGACTCTCTTCCTGGAATTCCATCATTCCTTTGAGGTTATGGGAAGCCCTGATTTTTCCCCTTCCCCCTCAACCAGTTCTTCCTCAGTGGCCTTTTCCTCTTATGCTTGAAATGACACTATGGGAGCCCTCACCTCTCCCACCACCCCCTGAAACTGAACCACAGCTCCCACAAGCCTTCTACTATGCCACATGCCACCAAGATTGGTTTATTCCTCTGGGTTCAATCTTGTCCTCTCAAGTTTTGTCCATCAAAAAGCCAATCCTCTGGGCAAGGTTGGAGCATATTCTTTATTCACTATCTCTGTAGAAAGGAATTTAAAGGGAAGAAATCTGGACCAGTGGTAAGGAGACCTGGATTTTAATCTGACTTCTTTCATTTTTTCACTATGTGAACCTGGACAAATCATATTCCTTCTCTGCACTTCAGTTTCCTTCTCTGAAAATGGAAGGACTAGAACCCATGACCTTTCAGGTATTTTAAACTATAAAATTCTAAGATTTTAATGGCCTAATTTCAGTGTGAGAGACCACTGGAGGAGATACTTCTGGTTAAAGGGCTTTTGTAGTAGCCATCAAATTCCACACCTCAGATATAGCTTACTCTACCTACTTAGACTCAGAAGAAGGAAACATTTCCTATCTATCCTGGGCTGTGTCCTAAGTGGTGGTGAGCTCCCTATCACTGGGGTATTTAAGCAGAGGCCAAATGTCTTGAAAATTGTAGGAGATTCTTGAACTGGGTGAGAGATTAGACTAGATTCCTGATAGGTAGGTGCCTTTCTAGGTTCTATCTACCTAGATATTCTATGAGTAAGATTTTAACATATTGCGTTATAACTTGGCCAGGCATATAAGACTCTATGGGCCTCCAATTAGAGGGGATTTATTACCTCTTAAGGCATTCCATTTCATTTATGTACAGCTCTAATTGTTAGGAAAATTTTCCAGACATGAATCCTACATTTGAAGACAGTTATGGTGCCAACCTCTGCCAGCTCCCTGCCTTTCCTTCTCCAAATGAAATAGTTGAACAGGTCCAGTTCCTTCATCTGTTACTTATATGATATAGATTCAAATCCTTTCATCATTTTTATTGCCTTCCTTTGAATTCTCCTATACAGCTTATCTATATCTTAAGCTGAGGTACTTAGATTTGAACACAACATTCCAACTGCAGTCTGACCATTAGTTTTTTATGGCTACCATACCATATTGCTGACAATGCTGATATCATAATCCGTTAAAAATGCTAGCTCTTTTTTGTGTTTTTAATACTAACTGCTGTCTAATCATGCTGTGCTGGTCTATATTTGTGAAATTGATTTTTTGAACCCACCTGTGAGACTTTACATTTATCCCTGTTGAATTTCATCTCATTAGATTCAGTTCAATGCTGTCAAGATCTTTTTGAATTCTGACTGTCATTCAGTGTGTAAGCTATTCCTCCCATCTATGTGGCACCTTTCATTTTGATAAGCATGTCACCAATGCTTTTATTAAAGGCACTGAAAATCATGTTAAACAGTATAGGGGCAAGTTGAGATGCCTCAGGCATTGTACTGGAGAACTCCTGACAAGCTAACATTGATTCATGAAAATCACTGAATTCATCCATTCAATTTGCTTAATCTCTCCACTTTTTCATTTGTTCTAATTATAGAAAGTCACTAGGGCCCCAGGGATATATCTTCAAAATGACAGACCTGCAACAAATGGGATTGGGTACTGAGTAGAATGAATAATCTCAGAGCCAGGGTCTATATGTAGATGGAAGATCATAAAGTCATAGATTTAGAGTTGGAAATTACTTTAAAGGCTACCTAGTCTAATTTCTTCATCTTACAAATGAGGAAAAGAAGTCATAGTAAGTTCAAATGATTTGTCCAAGGTCACAGAGTTAGTAAGTAGAAGAGCCAGGATTTGAACCCAGGTCCTCTGGCTCCAAATTTAGCACATTTCTCAAAGTAGGTTGCTATTATTCAAATATTATGTGATCTGTAGTAGATAACCCTTATTATCTACCTACAGACAGCTTAGTACATCAAAGGGTGAAATCTATCCTAATATAGGTGCAGAATCTTGAGTGAATCTAACCTTACCTCTTACCTTATGCAGCAATTCCTTCTATAGCATTCAATCACTATTTAAATACCTCCATTGACAGAAAACTCACTATCTTGCAATGGAGTCCATTTTGTAGTTGATTTCAATGGCTATTTTCAATGGCTATTTCTTAAGAGGAAGCTCTTCCCTACATTGGACCAAAAAAACCTGATTTCTCATAATTTCCATAAATTTCTCCTTCCTAAAATGTGGCATTGAGAACAGCACACAGTACTCTAAGTGTGGTCTAACCATAGCATGACTATTATCTTTTTGGTTCTGCACATCATCCCTTAATGAGGGAAGTCTAAGGTCACTTCATTTTAGGATGAACATAATATCTTTCATTTGAAGCACTTTCCTGGGGTAGAAGTGTTAGGTTTTTTTCTACATGTATCCAGAGGGCAGGAATGGAACAATGGATGGAAGGTAAAGAGGCAGATTTCTGATAAGTGTAAGGAAAAATTTTCTTAATGTTTAGATTTTTTCCCAAGGCAGGACGGGTTTGTCTTGGGAGATAATGAGTTTCCATACCTAAAAATGGAATCTTGTTTAATATCTCTTATAAGTGGTCACCCGATTAAGTGAAATCATTTATTAAACCTTATTATGTGCCAGGAAATTGCTAACTGGTCTCCAAAGAAAAAAAACCTCACAAAAATAGTTCTTGCCCTCAAGAAGCATACATTCTAATGGGGGGGGGCAGCATAGAACTATGTAGGTATAAGCAAGATATATGCAAAGTAGATCCAAAGAAACCTTATAGGTGTTATGCTATCAACCAGGGAGACTAGGGAAAGTTTCCTGCAGAAAGTGGTACTTAAACTAAGTCTTGAAGGAAGCCAGGGACCCTAAAGGTAGGGGGATGAAGAGGAGGAAGATTCCAGGCATAGTGAATAGACAGTGCAGACACAGAAAGAGACACAGTGTGTGGAATAGCAAGGGAAGCAGTATCACTAGCCAGCATTAGAGTAATGCCTTAGACTAGAAAGCCGAATGACCGAATTGTGAATATTTTAAATAACAAATAGAGGGATTCATATTTTATCTTAGAGGTAATGGGGAGTCACTGTTGTTATTGAGTAATAAAGTAATTAATACAGTCAGACTTGCACTTAAGGGAAATCACCTTGTTAGGTATGTGAAGGATAAAATGAAATGGAGAAACATGAGATCAGGAGGCAAAGTAGGAAACTATTTCAAAAGTCTTGGTGAGAAGTGATGAGGGTGTGGATTAAGGTGGTAGCTGTATGAGTAGAGGGGAAGTATTTAATAGAGAGCTTGTGTAGATAGAAAAGATTTGTCTGGGTAACAGAGTGGATAGGGGTAGTGAGCAAGGAGTCAAATATGGCACTGAGATGCAAATCTGACCGGAAAGGTGGATGGTGGTCCTTGTGACAATGACAGGGAAGAGAGGAATGAAAATGTTCTGGACATGTTGGACATATGGACACTTATGGAACATTTATTCTGAAGTATCTAATAAGCAGTAGATAATGTAGCAACACAGGGAGAGGCTAGGCTGTGTGTGTGGGGGTACACGTGTGTATATATATATATGTATATATATATGTCCTATATGTATTGTTGTTCAGTTGTTCATTCATGTCCAGCTGTTTGTGACCCCTTAGTCCACATCATGCAAGACCTTTCTATCCTCCCCTGTCTCTTGAAGTCTCTCTAAGCTCATGTTTGTTGTTTCCATGATACTATCTATCCATCTCATCTTCTGCCATCCCCTTTTTATTTTTACCTTCAATCTTTCCCAATATCAGTGGCTTTTTCATTGAATTCTGTCTTCTCATGTATTCAAAGTATTTAAGCTTGAACTTCAGTGACTTTTCAGTGAATACTCTGAATTAATTTCTTTAATTTTTGACTGATTTTAATTCCTTACTAACCAAAGGACTCTCAAAAGTCTTTTCCAGCACCCCAAATTGAAAGTGTTGATTCTGTGGCACTAGGCTTTCCTTAGAGTCCATCTCTCACAGTCACACATTGCTACTGGAAAAACCATAGCTCTGACTAGTCAGACCTTTGTCGACAAGGTGATGGGTGCTTTTTAGTATGCTGTCCATATTTTCCATAGATTTCCTTCCAAGGAGCAAGTTTCTTTTAATTTCATGGCTGCAGTCACTGTCTACAGTGATCTTTGGGCCTAAGAATATAAAATATGACACTGCTTCCATTTCTTCTCCCTCTATTTGTCAGGAAGTGATGAGACCACTTGCCAAGATCTTTTGATATTAAACTTCAAGCCAGCTTTTACAGTGTTCTCTTTTATTCTCACCAAGAAACTTTTTAATTTTTCTTTGCTTTCTGCCCTTAGAGTGACATCATCTGCATATCTGAAACTGTGGATATATCTCCTGGCTACTTTAATTCTGACTTTTGATTTATCCAGCCTGGCATTTCACATGACATTCTCTGCACATAAGTTAAATAAGTGAAGTGACAATATACAGTTCTCTTTGTACTCCTTTTAAAATATTAAACCAATCAGTTGTTCCATATTTGATTTTAACTGTTGCTTGTTAGCCAACACACAGGTTTCTCAGGAGATATGTAAGATGATCTAGTACTCCCATCTTTTTGAGCACTTGCTAAATTTTGATTTGATCCACACAATCAAAGGCTTTAGTGTAGCCAATGAAATAGAAGTAGATGCTTTTTTGGAACTCTCTTGCTTTCTCCATAATCCAGTGAATGTTGGCAATTTGGTCTCTAGTTCCTCTGTCTTTTCAAAAATTCTGCCTCTTCTGGTAATTCTTAGTTCTTATATTGCTGAAACCTAGCTTGCAGAATCTTAAACATAACCTTTCTGGCATATGAAATGTGCAAACTCTTCAGTAATTTGAGCATTCTTTGGCATTGCCCTTCTTTAGGATAGGGATGTAAACCAATCTTTCACTATCCAGTGGCCACTGTTCAGTTTTCTAAATTTGCAGACTTATTGAATGCAACACTTTAACAGCAAAAATTTAGAATTTTAAATAACTCAGTTGGAATTCTACCATCTCTACTAGCCTTATTGTTAAGCATTGCTTCTTAAGGTCCACTTGACTTCACTCTCTAAGATGTCTGGGTCTAGATCAGTAAAAATAAAAAAAGATCTTTTGTAGTTTTTCTATAAATTCTTTCTATCTCTTAATTTCTTCTACTTCTGATAAGTCCCTACCATTTTTACCTTTTATCATGCTCATTTTTGCATGAAACAGTTCCTTGATCTCTCTAATTTTCTTGAAAAGACTTCTTGTCTTTCGCATTCTATTTTCTTCTATTTTTATTGCTCATTTAACAAAACCTTATCTCTCCTTATTATTGGAATTCTGGAAATGTCATTTGCGTTTATCTTTCCCTTTCTCCTTTCGCTTTTGATTTCCCTCTTACCTCAGCTATTTGTAAAGCCTCATCAGTCAGCTGCTTTGTTTTCTTGCTTTCTTTTTTCTTTGGAATGTTTTTTGTTTCTGCCTTCTATACAATTTTGTGAACCTCTGTCCTAGTTCTTCAGGTGCTTAATCTACCAGATCTAATCCTTTAAATCTATTCATCACTTCCATTTCATATTCATAAGGGATGTTATTTAGGTCATATTTACATGGTCTGATTATTTTCCCTACTTTTTTCAGTTTAAGTCTAAATTTTGCAATATGAAATTCATAATTTGAGCCACAGTTGGGTCCAGGTTTTGTTTTAACTGACTTTATAGAACTTCTCCACCTTTGGCTGCAAAGTATATAATCGATTTGATTTTTATCTTGACCATTTGATGATGTCCATGTGTAGAACTGCCTTTTGGGTTATTGAAAAAGAGTATTTGTTATGACCAGCAAGTTATCTTCACAAAATTCTACTAGTCTTTGCCCTCCTTCATTTTGTACTCCAAGGTCAAATTTGTCTTATTCCAATTATCTTTTGATTTCCTATCCCCTATGATGAACACGACCTTTTCTGGTTATTTCTAGAAGATATTTTATGTCTTCATAGAAATGATCAACTTTGTCCTCTTTGACATCAGTGGTTAGAGCATAAACTTGTATTGCTGTCATGCTGAATGGTTTGCTTTGGATTCAGATATCATTCTGTCATTTTTGAGATTACATGCCAGTACTGCTTTTCTCACCCCTTTATTGATTATGAGGACTACTTCATTTCTTCTAAGGGATTCTTGCCCGCAGTGGTATGTGTAATGATTATCTAAATTAAATTCACCTATTTATGTTTGTTTAAGCTCACTAACAGCTAAGATGCCAATGTTTAATCTTTTCCTCTCCCATTTTACCACTTTCATCTTACCTTGTTTCATAGATCTTACCTTCCAGGTTCCTATGCACTATTCATCTTTACTTTATCTTTGCTGTTACCAGTTGTATCTGAAGATGAGATTTCTTTTGGCTTTGGCCCAGCCACTTCATTAGTACTGGAGCTACTTGTAGTTGTCCTTTGATCTTTTCCAGTAACATGTTGAACACCTTTCAACCTGACAGACTCATCTTCTGGTGTCATCTCTATTATCATTTCTATACTTTCCATGGGTTTCTCTCGGCAAAGATACTGGAGTGCTTTGCCATTTTCTTCTCTAGCTCATTTTACAGGTGGGGAAGCTGAGGCAAACAAAATTAAGTGACTTTACTAAAGTCATACATCTAGTAAGTGTTCAAGGCCAGATTTGAACTCAAGAAGAAGAGTTTTCCTGACTCCAGACCTGGCACTCTATCTACTGTGCCACCTATCTTCCTGTCTGTCTATCTGTCTGTCTCTCTTTCTCTTTCACATATATTACATCATATATATATGTATATATGCATATATATTATATAATATGATGTTATTATATAATATTTAATATGTGTGTGATATGTATAGAGAATATAATTAAATGTTTGGGAGCAGATGAGATAATAAATGTTGAGAGATTAAAGAAAAAAAAGAGAAAAGGACCTAAGCCTTGGGTGACAGCCACCAGTAGTGTACATGACTTGGGGGTTGTAATTTTGAACTTGAAGATCCGTTTTGTGTTGGCAAAAGTGGGAGGTACTTAACACTTAGTAACTGATCAAGCCTCTGATTGGTGGAACAGAAGGTATGAACTCCTGCCCCTTGTTACTGATGTAACAGGAAGTTGGCTGAAGGAAGTGAAGTAGGTAATACTGTATATACAAGAAAAGACCCAGAGAGGCACAGTTAGAATTTCCTTGAGACTGAAATTTGGTGGCAGAACAGCTACAGAAGAATGGAGAACTGAGTCCTAAAAACTTGTGGTGGTGGAGCTTCTTCTGAACAGGATCCCAGGAGACCAGAACCCAGAGCCAGGAGTCCAGGAGTCCAGAGCCAGGATCCCAAGAGTCCAGAGCCCGGAGCCCAGGTGATTGAAGCATGATCAGGATGCTGAGACTTTGTTTGTGGCTTGGTTGAGCCTCGAATTCCTTGGAGCAGAAATGGTGAAGGAGCTGACATGGACCAAACCCTGTGAACGCCAGTGTGGAGCACTACCTCCCCAGAGAGCTGGTCAAGGAACTGGGAGCTATCTTCCATTGAACCACGTGACAGTCTGGTGAACCCAGGTAGAATAGGGGACCATGGAAGCGGATCCAGGGAATCTGAGAACTGGCTCCAAGTCAAGATGAAGAAAAGACCTCTCCTTGGGTACTGAGTAATAATGGAATTACAGTTTATTAGTGACCTAAGGGATGGAGGATTTTGTGTATGATAATTAGTAAGACTTTGCTGAATAAGTGATTGATTGTACTTTGAGTACTTTGACTATTGTTACTGATTAGTGACTAATTGAGTTAATCAAGACTTTGCCCCAAGAGTGGAAGACTTTGCCTGTGTACTTTGATACTACTGATAAGTGACTGATTGAATTAACTTAAGAGTGACTATTTTACTTTCAGGCTATTTTGGGAATATTATATTGTGATTTTCTGTGATAAGTTGAAATATGGTGAATGCTGTATTTGGAATTATGCTGTACCTTGATTTTCCATGGATGTTTTGCTTTAGTTATAGAATAAATAGAGCGATCACTATACTGAGTAATCAGAACCTTAAAAAAAGCTGTTCATAATAGCAGTTCTTCTGAAAAGCTTCTGTGCATGGCATTACAGGGGTGGAGACATCAGGGTAAACTGAGAAGTGAGCAAATGGGTAGGAAAAGAAAATCCAAGAGAGAATGGTGTCATGAAAACCCGTAAGAGAGAACATATCTCAACAGGGTTAAGAAGAATGAGAATTGGGAGCAGGCCATTAGATTTGGCAATTAAAATGTCATTAGTAACTTTAGAGAGAGAAGTTTCTGTTAGAGGATAAGGTTTGCTAAGAGGATGAGAGAAGAGAAAGAGAAGGCATTGAATGTAGACAGGTTTTTAAAGGAATTTAACAAAAAAAATGGAAGATAGAAATAAACAGTTTTCATACTCTTGATATTTCTGTTGCCCACAAATGTTCCAAATGAGAATGGTCAGATTTAATGAGGTTTTTTTTTTTTAAAGCAATCAGGGTTAAGTAACTTGCTCAAGGTTACACAGCCAGTTATTTCTGGGTGTGGTGCTGAGTATCTAAGCCAGGATTCGATCTCCAGGTCATTCTGACACTGGAGCCAGTGCTCTTACTCGCTGTGCTACCTGGCCGCCCCTTAATGAGGTTTTTAAAAAAATAATGGGGAATACTTAACTATTTTTACAGGTGTCAGGGAAGGAACCATTGGCAGTGAGAGACCATAGATTAGAAATAGGGGAGATAGTAATGGGGGTAATTTTCTGGAGAAAGGAGGGGATGAGATCAAGGATATATGTAAAGTAGTTGGTCTTAATAGAGAGGTCTGCTTCTTCACCAGAGGGGAAGAGGAGATATTCGAGGATGATGACAGGGGCATATCAAATGAAAAGAAGAGGAGAAAAAGGAGTTCACAGTAAATAAACTTTTTTTTCAATGAAATATGAGACAAAATCATAAGCTAAGAGGGTAAGGATAGTGAGTTCTATAAGAGACTTGAGGAGAGAAATAATGTTTTGGAACACTTGCTGTAGTGAATAGAATAGGGAATTAATTTGGGAAGAATAGGATTGCCCTGCTATACAAGAAGTCAGTTGAAATTAGATAGCATAAATTTATGGTAAGCCCAATCAGTATAACTTCATGGTTTTCTCCAAAACCACTGAATAGTACATGAATGGGATGGTAGGGCTGATGCGGGATTGGGATGTGGCAAGCAGTGGTTAGTGACAAGACAAGAGAGTAAGGAACTTGGAAGTAGATGATAATATACTTTTTAACTGGTTCCCGTCCCCTTAAGTCTGGGAAGGAAAGAGAATATAATAAGAACAGAGGTGATGATCTGGGAAAGAATTGAAGAGTATAGTATTTGAAAATCACACTAAAGATGAAGAATAAGTTTCAGATTAGTAAGGTACAGGGAGAGATGGAATGATAAAAGATTATGGTCATGTAATAGTATTTAGAATTCTTGAAAATGAAAGTGGAACATTTGTGGGTCAAGAGTATGAACATTGGTGTTTATAATTGAGATGCATGGAGGAGAAAATCTGGGAGCTGAGTGTATTAAAGAACTTAGAAGTTAAGTTATTTGAGGAAATATCAACATTGAAATCCTCTCTTATAAAGGGAAGGAGTTGGGAATGAGAAAAAAACTGTTGGAGTGGAGAAAGAGATTGGATAAGCAATGAATTCAATGAGAAAAAAGAAAAACAATATATTGGGAGTCATTGCATAAAGTCATTGCATGAATATTTGAATTGAGTGATAAATTTGGAACTTCAAGGAAGAGGTTGCTGAATGCTAGTGATAGAGGGAAAGACTAGTTGATACAATGGGAACAAGGAATATTCTGACTGGAACCAGTGAGTTGGAAGATTTAGAGAAGTCACAATGAGTACCGGAAAGGATACTTAAAGGGATGGTCATCTGGGGGAAGTTGGGTCTTAGTTAGTTCAAGAAGATGGAAGGAACAGGACAGGAAGCAGTCTAAAAAAAGGAAATATGTTAAATATAGCCTGGACCTTCTAGAATGCACAGTGAAAGGGACAGGCAGATTTAGACTGTCTAGGATTGAGATGGTTTGGAAAGAGGGAGCGGAAAGAAGGGACTTGGAGAGTGTGCATGTTTGCTCTGCTTGACTCTTCAGTGATGGAAAACTCATCACTGACAGAGCATAGGGAATAAGAGGAGGCTTCCTTAAAGACTTAGGAGTAGAGGTGAGTTTTATTCTACATTGTTGTCAGGAGTGTGATACTTTAGAGAAAGCACTAGGCTGAACAGGTGTACTTTGGAGATATTGTCAGTTTGGTTCCAGATAACCACAATAAAATGAACATTGCAATGAAGTGACTCATCTGAATATTTTTTGTTTCCCAGTACATATAAAAGTTATGTTGATACCATTCTGTAGTCTATTAAGTGTGTAGTAGTATTATGTCTAAAAATGTGCATACCTTAATTAAAAATGCTTTGTTGCTAAAAAAAATACTAAACATCATCTCAACCTTCAGCACATCCTAATCTTTTTTTTTTTTTAAAGCAATTGGGGTTAAGTAACTTACTCAAGGTTACATGGCCAGGTGTTTCTGGGTGGGTGCTAAGTGTCTGAGCCCGGGATTCGATCCCCAGGTCATCCCTGACACTGGAGCTGGTCTCTTACTCGCTGTGCTACCTGGCTGCCCCCATCCTAATCTTTTTCCTGGTGAGGGGTCTTAGCCTTGGTGTTGATGGCTGCTGACTGATCAGGGTGGTGGCTGCTGAAGGTTGGAGTGACTGTGGCAATTTCTTAAAATAAGACAACAATAAAGTTTGCCACATTGATTGACTCTTCCTTTCACGAAAGATTTCTCTGTAGCATGCAGTGCTGTTTGACAGCATTTTACCCACAGTAGAACTTCTTTCAAAATTGGAATCACAATTCTCTCAAACCCTGCTGCTGCTTTATCACCTACGTTTATGTAATATTCTTCAATATTGCTGTGTCTCGAGGAATAAGGAGGCCCAAGATGAGAAAGAGAGATGGCAGAATGGCCGATTGGTGGAGCAGTCAGGACACATACAACATTTATTAATTGTTTGCTGTCTCATATGGGTCCCATCTGTGGTGCCCCCAAAACAATTACAATAGTAACATCAAAGATCACTGATCAGAAATCACCGTAAAAAGATAGAGTAATAATGAAATAGTTTGAAATACTGTGAAAATTACCAAAATGGGACACAGAGACATATGTGAACACGTGCTGTTGGAAAAACGGTGCCAATAGACTCTCAATGCAGGGCTGCTGCAAACTCTCAATTTGTAAAAAGCCCAGCAGTATCTGCTAAACACAGTAAAACAAGGGATGTCTGTATAGAGACCTGACTTCTCCTCCTCCTCCTCACTCTATCACTGACACACTTTACGGCCATGAAGAACACGCATATTCCTTCTCTGGGTCTCATTCTTCTTGACTCTAAAATTATGAGGTTGGACTAGGTTACATTTATGGGCCTTCCCAGTTCTAATACCTCTTGAAGTCCCTTCTCATAAACTCATTAATCCTTGCTTTTACTCTGTGTAACAGCTAGGACAGTGATTATTAGGAAAATTTTACAGATGAGAGGGTTGAGGCCCAGGAAGGGGAGTAAGTTCTCCCCATTGGGGGATCATCTTCACTATTTCACAAATTCAGACTACCTTAGAAGATACCAGAGCAAGATTAGTTTCCAGCCAAGTCTCTTGCCTAGGGACCTCAAAGCTGCCCTTCAGTGAACTGAGTGTTGATCAGGTCTGACAGGCATGATAATAGAAAGCCAAATAGGTTTCTCAAAGAACAGGCCATCATCCTGTGTTTGAATAGGCCCTCGTCACCTGCTGAGTCCAGGAAAATCAGGACATTATCCAGCACCCCAACAACTATGGAGGCAGATAATATGCTACCAGCACCCAGAAAAGAGAGGGGCTCCACAGAGAGGGATTATAGACCAATTATGCAATCATAGGCTGTCAAAACTAGGAGGGTTATTAGGTCATAGGGCATAGAATATTAGAGCTACAAGGGACCTTACAATGTAGGTATGTAGGTGGCATGGTGCATATAGTATGCCCCATTTGGAATCATGAAGACTTGAGTTCAAATCCACTCTCATACACTTACTGGTTGAATGATCCTGGGCAAGTCTCTTACACTCTCTCAACCTTATTTTCTCATCTTTAAAATGCAGATAATAGTTCTACTTATTTCACGGGGTTGTTGTGAGAATAAATTGAAAACATATGTAAGGTGTCTTGCCACAAACCTTGAAAAGCTATACAAGTGATAGGAATTATTATAATTATTGTTATGCTGAGAAATGTTAGAATGGGAAAGGAACTTGGAAGGAAAATGAAAGGACATCAAATCCAATCCTCTTATTTTGCAAATGAGAAAGTTGAGGAGCAGAGGGAAGGTGGGGTGCACTCAAAGTTACACACATGGTAAATAGAGGAGCTGAGGCTGGATCCCAGGTGTCTGGACTAGAATCTAAATCATTTTTCCTTGCTAGATATAAATCACTTCCTCTATAAAATGAAGGAATTGGAAGTCATCACCATTAGAATAACAAACACTGTCAACCAGAATTGGAAAGGACTTCAGAGTTCATATAATCCAGTGAGTTCAAGCAGAATCCTTTGTCTCTCCACCCTCTACGATACCCACAAGAGGTTATCCAACCTTTGTTCATAGATCTCCAAAAATGTGGAACCCGATACCTCTCAAGGCAGCCCATCCTACTCTGGAACACCATTAATTGCTAAGGATTTTTCTTCTTTACATAAATCATAATTTGTCCCCTTGAAAACCATTCCTTTGTGCCTCCTTTCTGCCTACTGGGGCCAAGGAGAAATCTTTTGTATGACACCCTCTGAGTGCTTAACAGCCTGTCAAAAAAAAAAATCAGACCACCAAGTTGGTCTTCTTCAGGCTTTGACATGCTATGATGATAATAGCAATAACAATAGGTAGCATTTTAAAATTAGTAAAACACTTAACATATGTAATTCTTTCATTCTCTGAAGCTGTCTACCATGATTCAACTCCCTTCTCCCATTGGTGAACTCTTCCTAGGACCTTCACTTTGAGCAAGGACCCAAACCAGTCATCCTTCATTCTCTAGACCTTGCCACCATGTCCCTCTGAAGGTATTTTTCTTTCCAAACCCCCCCCCCTTTCAGCTCCCTTAAATGTGTTGCCTTCTCCCATTAAAATGTAGGTCCTTTGAACGGAAAAACCGATTTCTTTTTGCTTGTATTTGTATCCCAGTGCTTAACACAGTGCCTACCATACAGTCATTTTTCAGTCAGTAAGCATTTATTAAGCTATTGAGGGCTCTGTGCTAAGTGCTGGTATACAAAGCAAAGCGAAAGACAGTTCCAGAATTTGAAGAAGTCACAATTTAATGGGGGAAACAATGTTCAGGTAGCTATGTACAAACAAGCTATAGACAGGATAAACAGGAAGTAATAAAAAAAAAAGGCATGGAATTAAGAGAGATTGGAAAAGGTTTTATGTAGAGGTGGGGTTTTAGTTGGGATTTGTGTCCACTAAGAGAAAGACAGCCTGTCAGTGTGGGGGCAGCCCATCCAGTGCTTCTTCTGGGACCAGTGTCTGTCCCTCTGCGTACATATTTTAGAAAGCTATTTGGTATTCTCTCCAGGTCCTTGCCTAGGAAACTTGCTGGCTCCAGTGAACAGCAACCCTGAGAGTGGCTGACCTAATTGTTTTAATGGTTTATAATCAGATGGTAATGGGTGTATTTGTACACACAGAATGCTCAGAACTGCAGGTGTGAAGAACAGATTCTAGGTAGAATTTTTTCCTCAGAAGGTTTCCCTTTGCCTGCCAGCTATGTGAACAGGAGCTGTCCCAGTTAAGTGATTTTTTTTCTTCTATATAGTGAAAATTACCCTTGGACTCCCTGCTGGATTCAGCTATGCATTTTCTCCAGAAGATTCCCCCTAGGCTAATTCAAGTGGTCCCTAGAAATGGTGATATTCCCTTTCCCTGCAACCTCTACGTACGAAGCATAATACCCTGATGGGGGTGGAAAGAGCTTTGGAATCAGAAGAACTGATTTCTATTCACAGCTCAGTTCCTACCCTGTTGGATGACTTTGGACAAGGCATTTGGGCTCTCAAAGCCTCTGTTTATTCGACTGCCCAATGGTGGTGATAATCCCTATTTGAATCCCCTCATAGCACTGTCGTGAACACATGAGATAATGTACACATGATATCTTATGATAAAGTGCTAAATAAGCGTAAGGTGTCACTGTCATCATTCAGCTCCCTGTGACCCTCCTCCCGTTCCTTTGAGACTTAGACATGCCCATGATTCCATGAACGGAAAGAGCCCTGGCATGGCTGTTAATCTTAGCCTGGCAATTCCTTCTCATCCAAGCAGTGTAGTTCTATTGCTTGGCTTCCCCATAGAACTCCCAGTGTGTTCTAGGTTTTCATCAATCCTTTAACTCCTTGGAGGCACCAATGCAGCACTCAAACTGCCCATCTGTTATCTTTCATTTTTCTGTGCTTCTGGTTCATTTCCTCTTTGAGTCAATTCAGTCCAATTAAATTCAACTCAATTCAAAAGAATTTCATTTGGATATCTGAAAGCATAGAGGCTGGGATACAAAGACTAAAGCAACATGATCTCTGACTTCAGGGAGCTCTTATTCTAACATGATCTGTTCTCTCTGCTTTAAGTCTCCTCTCTCTACAAGCCTATTCTATAATAACTGTCACTAACTATGTAACTTCTCTACTCAATCAATACTTCTTATTGTCTCTGGAACAAAATTAAAACTTCTCTGTTTACCAGTATGTCCTCCACCTATCTTTACTCCCTCATTGTGCATTAGGTGACACAGTGGATAAGGTCTTGGGCTTGAAATCAGGAAGTTTGCTGTTGTTGTTGAGTTGTGATCAACTCTTTGTGACCCTATTTGAGGATTTCATGGTAGAGATACTGGAATGATTTGCCATTTCCTTCTCCAGCTCATTTTATAGATAAGGAAACTGAGGTAAACTGGGTTAAGTGACTTGTCCAGGGTCACATAGCTAATATAATTCTGAGGCCAGATTTGAACTTGGGAAAAGATCTTCCTGACTCTGTTCATTGTACCACCATTGCCCAAAGTCAGGAAGAACTGAGTTAAAATCCAGTCTCTAGCACTTACTAGCTGTGTGGTGATGGGGCATTTAAGCTCTGTCCATCTCAGTTTTGTAACTGCAAAGTGGAATTAATAATAGTACATCCCTTAAAGGGTTGTTGTGAGGAAGAATGCTTATCACAGTGCCTCAGCATATCACAGGTACTTAAGAAATGCTTATTCACTTCTCTTTCCTAGCATTTTTCCCATCCTCTACAATCCCAGGCAACCTGGCCTTCTGTCTCCACACATACATTCCGTCTTTCATCTTGGTGCCTTTTCAATGATTGTTTCCCCATTCATGGAATACACCACTTCCTTACCCTTGCTTCCTTGGATCCCTCTTCCTTCAAGACTCAGTTCAAGCACTCCCCTCTACATGAAGCATTTCCCAATCCTCCCAAATTCTAGTGCCTCTTTACCTAATTACCTTGTCTTTAACTACTTCATATTTATTTGCACTTATTTTCTTTATCTTTAATCTATACTTACTGATTTGTCTTTGGTACTAGTTGTTCCTGACCTTGGAATGTAAGCAATCTATGAATAAGGGTTATTTCATTCTTCATATTTGTAGTTTTAGCATCTAGCATAGGGCCTGGTATACAATAAGTGCCTAATAAATGCTTGTTGATTGATTGATACCTGTGATACTACTTATTTTATTCAAGACAAAATATTTGCTTTAGTGTCATATTCACCATAGAACTTTCCCTTTCCTTTTGGGTTACCGAGTACTTGGATCCTTATGAGGTCAGCATAGAACCTCATTTCATTAGCTCTTCATTACCCCTTCATTAGCTCTATTTTCCAGCCAAACTGGATGACCATTAAAATTGAAATTAATATGCAGTCTCTCAGATCTTTATGTTAGCAGAAGTCATTTCCCATGCTCTAAATAACAGCAACTTGGCAATACCGTGGAAAGAGTTCTGGGCCTGCAGTCTAAAAAATCTGAGTTTGAATGTAATTTCAGACACTTACTACCTGTGTGATCCTGGACAAGTCATTTAATCTCTATTTGCTTCAGTTTCCTGATCTGTAAGATGGAGTTAATAATAGTGCCTATCTCCTAGTGTGTTTGTAAAGATTAAATGATATAATAGTTGTATAGTACTTTGAAAACCTCAAAGCACTATGTAAATGCTAGCAAGTATTATTAGCAGATGCTTGGTAATTATTAAATATTGGATAGCATCACCAAAAGAATATGAGTGTTAAAGAGATAGAGTTTTATGGCAGAGATTAGTGTGGGATAATTTAAAGCCATGTGAATATTCTCAAATTAAATTCAACCTTATCTTTTCCTCTTATTCAACTCTGGGTCTAGTTTATTGTCTGACAGGAGCACCTGTCTAAGATATGGGTACTATCTCAATTAACTCAGTAGATCATTGTTCTAACTTGCATGTCCTAGTCTGTGCAACATTCTTTTTTCATCCACTTATTCTATGCTTAGTGGGTGACTGGAACAATCTTTTTCACATTGTCATGTATTTCTCTGAAAAAAAATTGCAGTGTTTCAGGGCTCAATGAAACTGGTACAATTGTAGCTAAGAATGGGAGCAGTAGGAATACTTTGTCATAGTTAAGGAATACAGACTAAATTTAGACTCTGTACAGTCCATATTTTCCTGGCGCTGGCAAATACCTTAGCAAAAAATGTGTTTTTACCCATGGGTGTCACTTGCTGTTGACCTTTCCAATAGGTCATTGGACAAGATTACCTTAATGATGGTATTTATCACAGGGTCTTTTATGATATAAGAAGTATGTGGGAAACATGCCGTTTGTAAAAAAAAATCAGATTATTTTTGTTCTGTCAAGTCAAAAGATTTGGAAAATCAGTAAGTGATATGTAGAAGTATTTTTATTTTATTTTCTATACATCGCTTGTGTAGCTATTATGATGATGTCAATTACAGAAGACATTCTTTAAAATCCCATCTATTTCCTGCTTATGTATTCATCAAGTATACCCTATATTTGTATATAGGCCATGCTGATAATGGTTTTATAATATCAAAAATATTTTTTTTCTTTTGCATACTTTGATACTTCCTCTAATGCCACATTGAGATATGGAAATGACCCTGGTTTCTCCAAGGTGTTTCCAGTGGGACCCAAGCTCTGGCAGGGAAAGTCTTCAAATGTGTCTCTTCAAATGTGAATCTCTCATCAGAAATCCAGACTAGTTAAGGATTGTTAGCTTAGCTAGAACATTTATTAAGTACTTATTATGTCCCATTGGGCCGATAGGTAGTATAGTGGATAGAACACTGGGCCTGGAATCAGGAAGGATCATCTTTATGAGTTCAAATCCAGCCTCAGACACTTGCTAGCTATGTGACCCTGGGCAAGTCACTTAACCTCAGTTCCTCATCTATAAAATGATCTAGAGAAGGAAATGGTAAGTCACTCCAGAATCTTTGTGAAGAAAACCCCAAATGGGGTCACAAAGAATTGGACATGACTGAAATGACTCAACAACATATCTTGATAAATGATAATCAGTGGGGATATAAATACAAATAAGCAATTCAGTCCCTTCCCTCAAGTAGCTTATATTCTAATGGAGGAAGATAACATATAACAAGGGAAGGTAAAAAGGGGGATTGGTTTGTAATGGTTTGGAGTTGTCAGAGAAGAAAAACTCATTACTAAAAGATTAACCATGAGATGCTAAGTTATCTGGCCATTGTGACCTATGGCACAGAGTAAAATATAAAATGGTCCTTGATCCTTTGGAACTCCTGTCTACCTCCACAGTGACAGTGACTGGTTTTAGGCCATCCACAAACATGAAATTATCTGTTGGTATTCTTAATGTGAGCTGCTTGATTAATGATTAGATAAACTACTAGAGGAAATGAACCATGGGCAGACTGACGTTCTCATTATAAATGAAATCAGACAACATAAAGGTGCAGCTAAATGGAAAGAGGGATCATAAGTTTTTCTCATTGGTGGAGCCAGTTTCATTATGTGCCTGAAGCAATATGAAGCATAATTTCATGGGATGTTGGATCATTTTTCTTGCAGTGTTCATAATGAGAGTCAGCAAACAGATCACTACAAAGATCATTGGGACCTATATGGCATTATCTATTATAGAGCATGAAGACATAGAAAAAAAAACTAAAGCAACTTGTCAAAATCTCCCCCCTCCCTCCAAGTTAACAAATGCCTATATATGCAGTGATTTCATCATAAAGAGAATACACAGGGGAGGATGGAAAAATGTTGACAAATATGGTCCGTATTTACACATGAAAGACACTGATGGCCTGTGGATTTCTCAGGAGATTTGTAGTTGCATATCATGAATTTTGTTTTCAGCAACAGATACAGAAAGCACCAAACATGTTGAGTACCAGATATCACCCATAATGAAACTGAATATATCTCAATAGGCAGGAATTATTTGGTCAATAGACTAAAGGTGATTTCAGAATCTGCTATCTATGCAAAGTCCAGATGTTGACTGACGAAGTCAAAGTGAGAATTGAAACACAATTAGAAGAAAGGATAAAAAAAAGAAGTAAAGTACCCACTAATACATGCAAGCATAAGAACAGAGTTGAAGGCCAACACTCAGAAGCCCTTCCTGGTACTCAGCTCTTACCCATGAACTTGGTTCTGCATATCTGTGCTCAGGTAGCTCTCCTCTCATTCAATCCAGATACTAATGCTACTGCTCTGACCTCTGGACATTCAATTACCTCTCTGTACTGTCAAAAACACTCAAAAACTAGGATTTGTACCTCCACAGCAAAAATCATCCACATAAAAGGAATGTATGGACAATATTTAAATAGAGAATTTGGGGGCATGTAAGGATAGCTATCTGTACAAGGCACCTGATTTTTTTTGACAATTATCTGACTCTGAACTTGGGTCACTCTAGAATCTAACAGAAGATACAACATGTAATCATAATAATTTCAAGTTGACCTATTTAAAATTGCCATAGACCCCGAAGAGTAAGAAAAATGGTTAGGTATCATCTCTGATTATAACCATTTCTTGGGGGAATTTATCAGAAAATAATTGCCAAAATGAAGAGGCCAAAAGAACTCAGAAACTGCCTCCAACAGAACTTAATCTCTTTTCCAAGTATAGACACAAAGAAATTAAGGGCAATACTGGGTCAGAAAATGAATTCATTTGGAAAATTCAATGCAGGCAATGGCAGAAAATTATAAATGTTGCTGTCTTGTGGGATTATAAAAAAAATGGAGTGAAAATAGGCCTGTAGAAAATATACTATAACATCTACCTGGGCAGATCATTTCCATGCCAGACTTGACAAGGAATAACAAATAGATGTGAAACAGAAAAACTCTGCTTTTAGAGGCAGCTTTGTGTCACAGTAAATATGGTGTTGGGTCTAGAGTCAAGAAGGTAAGTTCAAATTCAGCTTCAGGTATTTAGTGGCTGTGTACTTGGGCAAATTGTTTAACCTCTATCTCAGTTTTCTCAACTATAGCAGGAGGATAATAACAGCATTTACCATACAGGGTTCTTTTGAGAATCAGATAAGACAATATTTTAAAATTAATTATAATTTTTTAAAAATTGAATTCCAAATTCTCTCCCTTTCTCCAGTCTTGCCCCCTTCCATTGAAAAGGCAAGCAAAATAATATCAATTACACATGTAAGTTATTTAAAATGCATTTCAATATTAGTCATATTAAAAAAAACCAAGAAAAATAAAGTAAAAAATATACCTCAATCTGCACTCAGAGTTTATCAGTTTTCTTTCTGGAGGTAGATAGCATTTTTTATTGTGAGCCCTTTGGAATTATCTTGGATCACTGTATTGATTAGAATAGAAAGTTTTTTTTTACAGCTGATCATTGTTACAGTATTTCTATAACTACATACAATGTTCCATTGGTTCTTCTCACTTCACTTTGCATCAGTTTATGTCTTCCAAGGTTTGTCTGAAACCATCCTGCTTGTCACTTCTTTTAGCTTGATAACATTCCCTCACAATCATATAATACAACTTATTCAGCCATTCTTAATTGAAGGGCATCCCCTCAGTTTCCAATACTTTGCCACCAAAATAATTGCTGTTGTAAATATTTTTGCATAAATTTATTCTTTTCCTTTTCCTTTGATTGCTTTGGGATACAGACCTAGTAGTGGTGTTCCTCAGCTTTGCACGGTTTTTTTTAAAGCAATTGGGGTTAATTGCTCAAGGTTATGCAGCCAGGTGTTTCTGGGTGGGTGCTAAGTGTCTGAGCCCGGGATTCGATCCCCAGGTCATCCCGACACTGGAGCGAGTGCTCTTACTCACTGTGCTACCTGGCCGCCCCATGCTATGTACAGTTTTATAGCACTTTGAGCATAGTGGAAAAATTGTTCTCCAGAATGGTTGGACCAATTCACAGTCCATTACCACATCTTTTCCAGTATTTGTCACTTTCCTTTTCTGTTATGTGTTCCAGTCTGATAGGTGTGAGGTGGTAACTCAGAGGTGTTTTAATTTGCATTTCTCTAACCAAGAGTAATTTAGAACATTTTTAATATGACTTTGGATAACTGATTTTTTTCTTCCAAAAACTGTCTGTTCATAACCTTCAACCATTTACCAGTGGTGAAATGGTTCTTAGTTTTGTAAATTTAATATAGTTCCCTGTGTATGAAAAATGAGGCCTTTATCAGAGAAAGGGTGCTGTAATAGTGCCTCACGCCCGTCACTCTAGTTTCCTGCCTTCCTTCTAATTTTGACTGCATTGGCTTTGTTTATGCAACAACTTTCTAATTTTATGGATTCAAAGTTATCCATTTTATTTCCCATGGTCCTTTCCACCTCTTGTTTGATCATAAACTCTTCCCTTATCGAGATAATATTTTAAATCACTTAGTACAGTGCCTGGCACATAGTAGGTACTATATGAACACTTCTTTTCTTCTTTCCCCACCCCCTGCTGCAGCTACTCATTCATTGCATTTGAACTCTAGCCCTTCATTATATAATGAAGTAGAAATGTCATTTGGATGAATTCAGGAGGAGCAGCTGGACATGATTAAATTCATTCAGATGAAATTAATGCTTGATACAGCATAATTTTCCGTACACTTAAGGATCAATATTCAAGATATTCAATTCAATAAATGTTTATTAAGAGTGACAAAGTACAAGACTCTAGGAACTGCATTAGGAAATGAAGATACAAAGATGGAAATGAAAAAGTCCCTGTATTCAGAAAGTTGATATTCTGTTGCAAGGATATAACATTGTAGCAGCAACTCAATATTCATGGGAACTGTAAATATGATGGCATAGTTCTCAGTGGAAAAATATAACAGATTCTTCATATAGAAGACAGAAACAAAACATTTATTCAGGTACCAGAAAAAGAAATCCCAACACCAGGAAACCGAATCCATCATAGCAACATAGAAGTTAATAAACCATAACAAAACAGAGACCCACACTATCCTTTAGCCTTCCCACAAACCAGCACTCACAAGCCTAACTGTCTCCCTAGGTGCTTCCTCTCCTCCCTCCAGCTCTAAATGCTCTAACTGCCAGCTTCCTGTGAGCTCTGCTCCACCCTTCAGCAAATTCCTCCCACCATAGGCTCCATGTGATTACATATTGGGGGCAGGAAAACTTCAAAGCAGGAAAGATCCTCAAATTCCCTTAGGCTTATTAAGGAGTAGGGGAGATCTTCAAATTCCAATTACCATTCCATTTGGCTCCAAGATTTTCGTGTTTCTTACACAGAAAAAATGCTTTAACAATATATTTCATTACATAGGTTAATGGGAGTTTAGGGGTAACTGGTGGGGTAACTGGTGTCAATAGAACTTGCGACAATATAACAGGGATAGCAGAAAATAAGTACATAAAACAATATCTTAGAGTGGGGGCTTGGGCAGAAGCACCGCATCCTTCCCCACCTCAAATGAATTGGTTTCAAAATCTTGGGGTAAGGGGCAAAGGTCTCTTCTCCATAGCTACTCCTTGCTGAAACTGGACATTGAACTGTCCCTGCCCCCAACAGATCCCATTCAAGAAGTCAGTTCTTTATCTGGCATCCAGAGCTTGTTAGATGCCAGGTTCAGCAGTGGCACATCACAGTCATGGACAGGGGGTGACATCCAGCTTAAGTTATCAGGAATCTGCAGGAGGGTATTAAACCTACAGGAAAAAAAATCTGGTAAACAAATTTAACAGACATAAAGTCAAAAAGAAACAAATATAGGGTCAATTGTGCTTTGGGGTCCATGAACTCACAATCATAGCCTCATTCATGGTAGAATATATGAGTTAATGGTACAATTCGATAATCATCTTCTACTGAATAAACAATTATAATATTATCTTTCGCATGTGCTATAATTTCTGCAGCCTTTGGAACATCATCTGGCTTCTGCTTTACCCATACTTTATCTCCCAATTTTATTCTGTCAGTAGAATCAAACTCTTAAGTTCTTCTGATAGTTATTTCAGAAGGAGAGTGAGTTTTCACAAGGGGTATTGTTTCACAAGGAGTAATAATCACTTGAATTATTCTCATTTTTACAAAATCATATGGGTCCTTCACCCAAATTTTGAAATGTTACAATCATTTCTCCTTGATAATTAGAATTTATTTCTCCAGATAATACATGTATTTCTTGAGCTGCTAATACTGATTTAGGTAATATCTGTCCAAAATAATTTTTAGGGATTCTCATACATATTCCAGGGGAGACTTTTCATATTTCTTTTCTATCCAACCAAAAGTCCTCTAAACAATGTAAATCATATACTACTGAATGAGATGTTCCTGGATATGATTCTGGGACATCTTGCCTCACAGTCCACAACTCAATATTTAGGATTTTATGTGTTTGCTGTTTTCTAATTTGCAGATTAGAAGTCATCATTCTGGCTAGAGGTGTACTTCCTCCCAATGGCCTATTATTCAAATTATGTAATTCAGTGAACAAATTATCCTTCCAAAGTTGATATGAATTATTAGAGCTTAATTACCTTAAATGTTCTTTCAATAATCCATTCATTCTTTCAATTAACCCAGATGCTTGAGGATAGTGTGGAATATGATATATTCATTCTATATTGTTTAATATACAATATCTCTTCATTTCATTACCTTTGAAATGTGACCCACTGTCACTTTAAATCTGCATTGTGGTTCCATAATATGAACTTAGAATATCTAGCATTTTACAGGTGTTTTTCTGGATTGAATTCTTATAAGGACAAGCTACTAGTACACCTGAATAGGTGTCAACACAAGTACATATAGATTTGCATCCTTTATCTTGGGGTAGAGGACCAATATAATCTATTCACCACATTTGGACTGGGATTTTTCCCCTTGCTATCTCTCCAGTTACCACCAGAGGAACAGTTCATTCCTTTCCCAATTCACATATATGACATTCCTCTGTTACTTGTTTTAATAATCAATGAGAGATATTTACATCTTGATCTTGTGTCCACCAGTGTGTGGCCTGGCCCCCTAAATGGCCAATCATTTGCTGGACCCATTTTGCTAGGAACAGATCATCAGTTGGTGTCAGAGTAGGAACAATATGTTGAGTAGCAATCTTTGCTAGTTGATCAGCATGTGTATTGTACTCACATTCTGGCATGGTGAGGGCCATGTAAGCATCTATATGAAAAACTGACAAGTTAGTAACCAAAGACATGTCACATATATCTTCCCATAATTCTTTTCCCCAGACTTGTTTATTATAAATTTTCCAATTTTGATTTTTCCTCATGGGCATCCATGTAGCTAAACCTTCAGCTACTGCTTACGAATCAGTAAATGTATTACACTGTCCTCCTTGTTCTGTTTTAATGGCTTGATATACTGCCATAAGTTCAGCATATTGACTCCTTCCACCTATTCCAGTACTTTCCAAAGTCTACCTAATACATGGGTTATAGGCTATTGCCTTCCAATGTCTTTTGTGGCCCAAACATTTTGCTGTCCCATCAGTAAACCATGAATATTACTTCTATTCTTCAGTTAATCCATCATATCCCTCATTACATTTTACCAAGGATTGTACCAACTATTGCTATCATTCAGGGATTGTATCATTTCCTTCAGTATCTATGTTTGCTATAGATTCATGTAGAGCAGAAATTCTACTTTTGCCTGTTCTAGCTCTATTTTGAAAATATCATTTTCATTTAATAATGCTAGCCTCTTGGGCATGTCCAGTTCTGTGAGAAACTGGGGTACTCATTACCTAGGTCATAATTGGGATTCCAGGCCCTAATATCACTTTGTGGCCTAGAGTCAGTGGTTCAGTCTCTATCAAGGCCCAATATGCAGCTAACAACTGCTTTTCAAAAGGAGTATATTTAACTCCAGATAAAGGAAGTTTCCTGGACCAAAATCCTAAAGGTACTTTTCGGCTTTGTTGTTTCTGCCATAAATTCCAGTTTGCATAATCATCCTGTATAGTCACTTGTAAAATGGAATGAGGGATATTTTGGATTAACTGAATAACAGAAGAAACACGCATGGTTTACTGATTGGAGTTTATATTCTGTTGCAAAGATATAACATGTACATGGATAGGTAATTACAAAGTATTCAATGCAATGCAAGAGAGATGTTGCACAAACAAATTGGGTGACTGGAGAAGAGTTTGAAAAGTACGGAGCACCCAATATGAAACTTGAAGAAAAATAAGAATTCTGGTTAGTGAAAATAAAAAGGAAATGGATTCCAAGCATGGAGATGTATTGGGCGAATACGCTGAGATAGAAGACATAAAATTAAGTATTGGGGTTGGGGAGTGTTGGAGCCAGAAGGTGGATGGTCTGATACCAGAATGACTCAATAGCAAAAGATTATTAAGCAAAAGAAGGACATGGTAATCATACCTGTGCTTTAGGAATGTCATTTTGGTAGCATATAGAAGGCATATTGGGGATCTCTCAAAGAGGGGAAGATTGCAATTAATAGAAGAGAACACAGATATCATTGATGGCAAGTAAGGTTACTAAGAAAGTATTGGCAGCTATAAACCCATACATCACTTTTATTTCATTTCTATAAAATCTTTCTGGCTATGGTCTTGGAATGAACAAAGGGTATACTCAATGAAAACATAAGAAGACACCAGATAATCTTTCTTAGACAGGCAACTAGGTGGTACCATAGAGTACAGAGTGCTGGGCCTACAGTTAGACAGACTCATCTTCATGAGTTCAAATCTGTTTTTAGATACTTACTAGTTTATTTTGCTTCATTTTCCTCATCTGTAAAATGAGCTGGAGAGATAAAGGGCAAACAATTCTAGTATCTTTGCCAAGAAAACTCCAAATGGGGTCACAAAGAGTTAGCTATGACTGAAACAACTGAACAACAATAAGTTTTCACACAATTTTTTATATCAGCACACTCTTCTTATTCACATTGTTGATTGGAAGGTAAGAATAAATGATTTATTTGTGTTAATTATTTGTTTATTAATAAAAATACAAACACCCAATTCCAAAATATTTGACTTGTTTGAGATAAATGCAGACTTTAAAACTCTCCTCCAAAATGGTGTTTCTAATGCACACATTAAAATCATAACTACTTCCTTGAAAGATATAGCCAAAGAGATAACTATTCAATGATCTTTTGGGCACTTACATCACTAGTCTTAAAATGGGAGGGCTATTTTAACCAAACATGCTTGCCTCTGTTGTGGAGCATGTCCATAATAGAGACCAGACAGAAGAGGAATCCTCAGCAGACAGTGAGGTCTCTTGTTTTGGAAGGAAGTTATACAGAATGTGCCAAACCGTGAAAGACAGATAGGCATTGGGAATATTTTTTTCTCTCCTTTAAGACACCATTTATTATAAGGTGCATGCAACCTGATAATTAAGGATGGGTCTAAAGGCACTGTCTCTGGCCAAGAGATCCAAGTTGAGCATGTGATACATTTTTTCCCAGTGAATAATATTTTATTGTTTCCAATTACATCTAAATATATTTTTAAAAATTACTTTTATAAGATTTTGATTTCCAAATTTTTCTCCTTCCCTTCTTTTCCACTCCACTTCTCAAGAAAGCAAGCAATCGCTATAGATTATATGAGTATCATCATATTAAATGTATTTCCACATTAGTCATGTTGTGAAAGAAGAATCAGAACAAAAGAGAAAACCTATGAGAAAGAAAAAAAGTGAAAATAGCATGTTTCAATCTGCATTCAGAATCCATTGTTCTTTCTCTGGATATGTGTAGCATTTTCCATCATGAGTGTTTTGGAATAGTTTTGGATTGTTGTGTTGCTGAGAAGAACTAAGTCTATCATAACTGATTACTATGCAATGTTGTTATTATGTACAATGTTAGCCTGGTTCTGCTCACTTCACTCAGAATCAGTTCATATAAGTCTTTCCAGGTTTTTCTGAAATCTACCTGCTCAACATTTCTTATTGCACGATAGTATTCCATTGCATTCATATACCACAACTTGTTCAGCCATTCCCCAATTGATGGGACATTGCCTTAATTTCTAATTCTTTGCCAACATAAAAAGAGCTACCATAAATATTTTGCACACATTAATCCTTTCCCCTTTTATATTATCTCTTTGGGATAAAGACCTAGTAGGGGTATTGCTGGATCAAGGGTATAGTTCCAAATTGCTCTCCAGAATGGTTAGATCAGTTCACAACTGCATCATTAGTGCATTAGTGTCCAATTTTTCTCAAATCTTTCCAAATATTTATCATTTTCCTTTTCTGTCAAATTAGATATTTGGTATGTGTGGGGTGGTACCTCAGAGCTCTTTTAATTTGCACTTGTCTAATCAATAGTAATTTAGAACATTTTTTTTTCTGTGTGACCATATATTAATTTCTTCCTCTGAAAACTGTCTGTTCATATCCTTTGGTCACTTCTCAATTGGGGAATGTATTCTTACAAATTTGATTCAATTCTCTATATATTTGAGAAATAAGACTTTTATCAGAAACAATGGCTGTAAACATTGTTTCCCAGATTTCTGCTTTCCTTCTAATCTTGGTTGCACTGGCTTTGTGCAAATCCTTTTTAATTTAATGTAATCAAAATTATCCACTCTGCATTTCATAATGTTTTCTGTCTCTTGTTTGGTCATTAATTCTACCCTTTTTCTATAGATCTGACAGGAAAGCTATTCCTTGCTCTCCTAATTTATCTATAATATCACCCTTTATGATTAAATCATGTACCTATTTTGACCTTATTTTGGTAATTGGTGTGAAATGTTGTTCTATTGGCAGGGGGGCAGAGTCAAGTTGTCAGAGTAAAAGCAGGAACTTGTTTGAACTTCTATTCCAACAACCTCCAATACCTGTAAAAAATGATTCCAAACAATTTTTAGAGCTACAGAACCCACGAAGTGACAGAGAGAAACAAATCTCCTGCTGAAGGCAGCCTGGCAGGCCAAAAGGAAGTGTCTATCACACTGGGCTGGGAGTGCAGCACAGTCCCATGTGGGCCATGCCAGCTCAGATCCATGGCACAGATTGGCCAGAGCAGACTTCAGCAGAGTGAATCACTGGAAGCTGTGACAGTTTCCAGATTTCTCATTCCATAAAGGACTAAAAGAAAAAGGTCAGTGGGGGAACTCTGCTGGAAAGGGGTGAAACAAGAGTGTGTTCTGGCTCTTTGCCTGGGGGTGTTGAAGTGGTAGTCCTCTGCAGCTGCTGCCTCAGTGACTATGTCCAAATCACCTGGCCCCAAAATTGTAGGGGGATCAAGTGGCTGACCATAGGGCAATTGCTGGAATTTTTTTGCTGGAACTGAAGCATGTATCTCTTGCTTTGCCCTGCTTGGATCTGGATTGCAATCTTGGGTGGTGGTCATGGGCTGAGGAGGGCTAGCTTGGCAGAGCTTGTTGAGGCTGTGCAGAGGCAGCCATCCTCACCATTAGGAGGCAGGTGCATAGAAGAAGCTCTGACAACAGTTGTGCAAAACCCAGAAATTTGGGAGACAGCACTGTCCACTTTGGAAACAGAGTTCTACCATGGCAAAGAGTTCAAAAGTCAAGAAATTGACTGGTAAGATGAGCAAACAGAGGAAGTGAAATCAAACTATAGAATGGGTTTTTTGCGACAAAGATGATGAAAACAGAACCACAAGAAGCCAGAAAGGTAAAAACTCCTGCATCAAAAGTCTCCAAGAAAAATATGGAATAGTCACAGGCCATGGAGGATTAAAATATTTTTTTTTCATTTTTCAAATGCTTTATTAACTTCTGATTTACCTCATTCATTTCCACCAGATTTTGAGTTACAAATTTTCTCCCCATTTTCCCCCTACCTACTGCTCCAAAAGAGCAGTCCCAAAGGATATCCCCTCCTCCAATCTGCTCTCTCCCATATCTTCTCCCATACCCCCTTCAAGTTTTCCAGCAGGCCATGGTGGATATCTATGCCCCAATGCCTATGTATCTTACTCCCCAATTACATGTAAAATAGTATTAATAATAATAATTATATATATATATATATATATATTTAAACATTTGATTTAAAAACTTTGGATTCCAGATTCATTCCCTTCCTCCCTTGTCACCCACCCTTACTGGGAAGATAAGCAATTAAATATAGGTTGTACATGTGTAGCTAATGCAAAACAATGCCATAGTAGATATATTGTAAAAGACTGACTATATTTCCCTCCTTCCTATCCCACCTCCCACTTGTTCTATGCTCTACTTTGATCCCATCCCTTTGCAAAGATTAATGGGAATGTAAATTTTTAAGATCTTCCCTGCCCCTAGGCTAAAGTACACCTGGAGCCTGGGGTGGGAGGCTTGTTTTTCAGTAGATACTTCTTGATTGGCCAGTGTTGTTACATTCTCTGAGCCAGGAGAAGGCTATATAAGTCCTGATGTGTAGCTTTGTTTTGGGGCTCACTTTGAGAAGTGTTCTGTGATTTGATCAGATGCGACTCTGGGAAGCCCTTGCTGTTACAGAGCGCCCCCCTCAGGTTTGAAAAACCCGGATGTTGATTTGGTATGGATGTAATGGTTGGACAATTTGGAAATCTGTCTACTCCATCTGTTTCTCTGTCTTGATATTTCTGTCTGTATGCTCTGAAGTTCAGGGTGCTGACCTTTTTCCCCTGAACTAGGTAAACGATATATGTTTGACTGATTAAAGTAAGCTTGTGAACCCATTTTGAGTTTCTTTCCTTTATCAAAGCAGATCCAAGAACCTGTATTGGCAGCCACCCTGGGGACACTTGGGATCCTTGCTGCTACAGTGCTTCCAACTTCCTTCCCCTACAGCCTGCCCTCCCTTCCATCATCCCCCCTCTCATTCCCTTCCCCCCTACTCTCCTGTAGGGTGAGATACCCTATTTAGTGGGTATTTAATTTCCTCCCGGAGCCAAATTCAATGAGAATAAGGTTGACCCATTCCCTTTTGCCTTTCTATTCTTCCCCTCCATTGTTACCATTTTCCCTTGCCTCTTCTATATGAGATAGTTTATCCCATTCTGTATCTCCCCATTTATTTTCATTATATTCCTCTCTCACCTCTTAATTTCACCTTTTAACTATCTTCCTAGTAAATTGGTCCTGTGCCCTATTTCTATGTATGCCTGTAAACATACATACACACATTCACAAATGTATTCATTTGCCCATATACCCTCATATATAGACATATATATATATATATATTCCCTTCAACTATTTTCACACTGAGAAAAGTTTCATCAGTCACAATGATCATTTTTCCATGTAGGAATGTTATTAGTTCAACTTTGATAAATTACTTATGATTGCTTTTCCCTGTTCACCTTCTCATGCTTCTTGTATCTGAATGTCAAATTTTCTATTCAACTCTACTTTTTTCATCAAGAATGCTTGAAAGTCCTCTATTCCACTGAATGACCATATTTTCCCCTGAAACATGATACTCAATTTAGCTGGGTAGGTGATTCTTGGTTTTAATCCCAGATCCTTTGCCCTGTGGAATATCATATGCCAAGCCCTTCGATCCCTCAGTGTAGAAGCTGCCAGATCCTGAGTAATCCTGATTGTGTTTCCACAATATTCAAATTGTTTCTTCCCAGATGCTTGTAATATTCTCTCCTTGATCTGGGAATTCTGGAACCTGGCTATAATATTCCTAAGAGTTTTCTTTTTGGGATCTTTTTCAGGAGATGATTTGTGGATTCTTTCAACCTCTATTTTGCCCTCTGGTTCTAAAACATCAGGGCAGTTTTCCTTGAGATTTTCTTGGAGGATGATTTCTAGGTTCTTTCTTTGATCACGGCTTTCAGGTACTCCAATAATTTTTAAATTATGTCTCCTGGATCTATTTTCCAGGTCAGTGGTTTTTCCCATGAGAGATTTCACATTTCCTTCTATTCTTTAATTTGTTTGGATCTGTTTAACAGCATTGCAATTTCTCATAAAGTCATTAGGTTCCATTTGCTCCAATCTAATTCTGAAGGAGTGATTCTCCTCAGTGAGCTTTTGAGATTCTTTCTCCCCTGGCAAATTCAGCTTTTTAGGACATTCTTCTCCTCATTGACTTTTTGAGCCTCTTTTGCCATTTGAGTTAGTCTATTTTTTAAGGTGTTATTTTCTTCAGTCAGGCTGTTGACTCTCATTTCATAATTTTCTTGCATCATTCTCATTTCTCTTCCCAATTTTTCCTCCACTTCTCTTATCTGCTTCTTAAGGTCCTCTATGGCCTGTAACCAGCTTTTATTTTTCTTGGAAGCTTTTGTTGCAGTTCTGACTTCACTGTCTTCTGCCTGTTCCATGCTTTGATTGTTTTTGTCCCCAAAATAGGAGTCTAATGTTGGATTGCTCTGCTTGGTTTGTTTCCTTTGCCTGGTCATGTCGGCACTCAATTACTTGACTTTGGGGCTTTTTGCCACAGTAGGACTCTGCCACCAGAGGAGCTTCATTCTAAATGCTGGGGTTTTCTCAGCTGCTGGAGGTATTAGTTGGATGCCTCTCTGAAGCCTCCATATGCTCTGGCAAGCTGGTCACAAACCCCAGGACCTCCATTCTAGACTGCAATCCAGATCCAAGAATGTTAAAGGAAGAGCAATTACCCCTCAGACTGGTCACTTGGTCCCCCTACACTCTGCAGTCCAGGAGCTAAAGCTGCCGCGTGGCAGCACCACTACTCCTCAGCGGCTTCTCCCCCTGGGGCCAAAGCTGACACACTCCCAACTACTGGGTCCCAAAAGCCACACTGCACTGACCTCTCACTTTGTCCTTAGCATCTATGTGTTGATAATTCTGGTCCGTCAGAGCTGCTGTTGATCTGAAGTCCCTCCAGCTGGCAGCTGGTCAGTCCTGCCCTGAGGCTAAAACCTCATTGTGTGGTGGGCTCAGCTCCCAGATGGCTGTGCTGGCCAATTCCTTCCAGCCTGCTGGGCTGTCCTCAGTGGGAAGTTAGCTTCTCTGTGTCATTTGGTGGGTTCTGTAGCTCCAAAGTTTGTTCAGAATCTCCTTTTATATGTATTGGAGGTGGTGGGAGCCAGAGCCATGCAGTGGTCCTGTTTCTACTCCCTAAAAATTTTTATTTGAATTAAATTTTTACATTTATTTTAAATTTGCATCATTAATTTCCACAAGATCTTGAGTTACAAATTTTCTCCCCATCTCTCCCCCACCCATCACCCCCAAATAGCAATCCCAATGTGTACCTCTTCTCCCAATCTGCTTTCTCCTATATACTCCCACCCCCCCCTCTGAATTTCCAGTAGGGCAAGATGGATCTCTATGCCCCAGTGCCTGTATATCTTATTTCCCAGTTGAAGGTAAAAAAATTAATAATTATATATATATATATACATGTATGTATATATATATATATATATATATATATATACATGTACATACATACATATGTGTGTGTATTAAACATTTGATTTTAAAACTTTGAATTCCAGATTCTTTCCCTTCCTCCCTCATCACCTACCCTTACTGGGCAGATAAGCAATTCAATATGGGTTGTACATGTGTAGGTATGCAAAACATTTCCATAGTGGTTATATTGTGAAAGACTTGCTATATTACCCTCCATCCTATCCTGTCCCCCACTTGTTCTATTCTTTACTTTTACCCTGTCTCTTTTCAAAAGTGTGTGCTTCCAACTTCCCTCTCCCCCAGCCTGCCCTTCTTTCCATCTTACCCCCTTTCATCCCCTTCCCCTCTACTCTCCTGTAGGGTGAGATACTCTATTTAGTGTGTGTGTTATTCCCTCCTTAAGCCAAATTCAATGACAGTAAGGTTGACTCATTCCCTTTTGCCTTCCTGTTCTTCCCCTCCATTGTAACAGTTTTCCCTTGCCTCTTCTATATGAGATAATTTACCCCATTCTGTCTCACCCCATGTCCTCTTATTATATTCCTCTCTCACCTCTCAATTACACCTTTTAATTATCATCCCTTCCTATTCAATGGGTCTTGTGCCCTTTGTCTCTATATGCCTGTCCACATACATACACACACTCACTTATGTATTCATATGCCCATATACTCTTCTATATAGACATATATATGTATGTATACATATATATGTATATATACACACATACATTCCTATTCCCTTCAACTATTCTTATACTGAGAAAAGTTTCATAAGTTAAAATTATCATTTTTCTATGTAGGCATATAAATAATTTAACTTTGATAAGTTCCTTATGATTTTTTTTCCTGTTTACCTTCAATAGGTGATATATGTGGGGATAAGCTAGAAGCATTTCCAATAAGATCAGGGGTGAAACAAGGATGTCCATTATTACCCCTCTTGTTCAATTTGGTACTAGAAATGTTAGCAGTAGCAACAAGAGAAGAAAAAGAAAATGAAGGGATCAAATAAGGCAAAGAAAAGACTAAGCTATCACTCTTTGCAGATAATATGATGTTATACTTAGAAAATCCTAGAGAATCAAGTAAAAAACTACTTGAGACAATAAATAAATTTGGCAAAGTTGCAGGATATAAAATAAAACCACATAAATCCTTGGCATTCCAATATATTTCTAATGAAATTCAACAGCAAGAGACAGAAAGAGAAATTTCATTTAAAATTACTGTAGACATTATAAAATATTTGGGAATCTACCTGCCAAAACAAACCCAGGACCTATATGAACACAATTACAAAACACTTTTCACACAGATAAAGTCAGATCTAACTAATTGGAAAAAACATCAGCTGCTCATGGCTAGGTCGAGCTAATATAAGAAAAATGACAATTTAACCTAAATTAAATTACATATTTAATGCCATACCAATCAATTTACCAAAAAATATTTTATAGAGCCAGAAGAAATAATAACAAAATTCATTTGGAAGAATAAAATATCCAGAATATTAGGGGAATAAAGGAAAAGAAATGCTAGGGATGTTGTTCTAGCCATACCAGATTTTAATCTGTATTATAAAGCAGCAGTCATCAAAACTACTTGGTACTGGATGAGGAATAGAGTAGTGGATCAGTGGAATAGATTAAGTACATGAGACAAAACAGTCAATGACTATAGTAATCTACTGTTTGATAAAACCAAACACCCCAACTTCTGGGAAAACAACTCACTATTTGACAAAGACTACTGAAAAAATGGAATATAGTATGGCAGAAGCAGGGCATAGACCAATACCTTACAAAAGCAAGTTGAAATGGGTGCATGATCTAGGTATAAAGGCTGATACTGTAAGCAATCTGGGAGAGCAAGGAATAGTTTGCCTGTCAGATTTGTGGAGAAAGGAAGATTTTATGACCAAAGAAGAGTTAAAGAGCATTATGAAATGCAAAATGGATAATTTTTATTACATTAAAATGAAAATGTTCTGTACAAATAAAGCCAAAGTAACCCGTAAATTACAATGTAACTCATGTAAAGCTAATGTAAGATTAAGAGGGAAGTGGAAAATTGGGAAAGAATTTTAAAAACCAAAACAGGACTTCTGTGGGGCTCTGGCTTTCACCTCTCCCAATTCATGTAAAAGGTGATTCTGAAGAAACTTTGGAGCTATAGAACCCACAAAATGACACAGAGAAGATAACCTCCCACTGAGGAGTGGCTAGAAGGCCAGCAGGGAGCAGCCAGCTCATGGCTCTGGGAGCCGAACCCAGTCCCATGCTAGCTGGAGGTCTTAGCCCCAGGGCAAGTCTGACCAGCTGGCAGCTAGGGGGATTTCAGATCACCAGCAGCTGTGGCGATCCAGGATTATAAACCCATCGATGCTAAGGATGAAGTGAGAGGTCAGTGTAGTGTGGACTTTGGGATCCAGTAGTTGGGAGAGCAATCAGCTTTTGCCCTTAGGGGAAGGAGTAGCTGAAGCACCGCATCCCTGCAGCCACAGTCACATGGCTGCTTCAGCTCCTGGCTTTTAGATTGCAAGGGGACCAAGTGATAAGTCTGATGGGTAATCACTCTTGCTTTAACCTGCTTGGATCTGGATTGCAGTCTAGGGTGGAGATCCTGGGATGTGTGACCAGCTTGCCAGAGTGTGTGGAGGCTTCAGAGAGGGCACCCAATTAATACCTTCAGCAGCTGAGAAAATCCCAGCGATTGGGATGAAGCTCCCCTGTCTGGTGGCAGAATCCTACTGCGGCAAAAGCCCAAAAGTCAAGTAATTGAGTGGCAAAATGAGCAGGCAAAGGAAGCAAAACAAACAGAGCAACCCAATTTTACACTCCTATTTTAGGGACAAAAAGGATCAAAGTATGGAACAGGAGGAAGATGGTGATGTCAGAATTCCTGCACCAAAATCTTCAAAGAAAAATACAAGCTGGTTACAGACCATAGAGGACCTTAAGATGGATTTTGAAAAGCAAATAAGAGAAGTGGAGGAAAATTTGGGAAGAGAAATGAGAATGATGCAAGAAAATTATGAAATGGGAGTGAACAACCTGACTGAAGAAAATAACAACTTAAAAAATAGAATAATTCAAATGGCAAAAGAGACTCAAAAAGTCAATGAGGAGAAGAATGCCTTAAAAAGCCAAATTTGCCAGGTGGAAAAAGAATCTCAAAAGCACACTGAAGAGAATCATTCCTTCAGAATTAGATTGTATAAAATGGAAGCTAGTGACTTTATGACAAATCAAGATAGTATTAAACAGATCCAAGCAAATGATAAAATAGAAGGCAATGTGAAATATCTCATTGGGAAAACCATTGACCTGGAAAATAGATCCAGGAGATCTAATTTAAAAATTATTGGACTACCTGAAATCCATTCTAGAACCAGAAGGCAAAATAGAAGAGGAAAGAATTCACCGATTGCCTCTTGAAAAAGATCGCCAAAATAAAATTCCTAGGAATATTATAGCCAAATTACACAGTTTCCACATCAAGGAGAAAATACTGCAAGCAGTCAGGAAGAAGCAATTTGCATATTGTGGAAACACAATCAGGATAACACAAGACCTAGCAGCTTCTACATTAAGGGATCGAAGGGCTTGGAACATGATATTCTAGAAGTCAATAGAGCTAGGATTAAGACCAAGAATCACCTACCCATCAAAACTTAACATAGTACTTCAGGGGAAAATATGGACATTCAATGAAATAGAGGGCTTTCAAGCATTCTTGATGGAAAGACCAGAGCTGAACCAAAAATTTGACTTTCAAATGCAAGAAGCAACAGAAGCACGAAAAGGTAAATAGGAAAGAGAACTCATAAGGAATGTATTAAATTGAACTATTTACATACCTACATGTAAAAACAATATGTGTAACTCATGAGACTTTCCTCAGTATGAGGATAGTTTAAGGGAATATATATGTATATGTGTATGTAGAGGTAGGTGTATGTGTGTATATATGTGTGATTGTGCATTTGTGTACATGTATACATAGACAGAGGGCACAGGATGATTTGAATATGAAGGGATTATATCTAATAAATAAAATTAAGAGGTGAGAGTGGAATATATTGGCTGAAGGAGAAAGGGAGATATAGAAAAAGGTCAATTATCTCACATAAAAGAGGCAAGAGAAAGATGTTACAATGGAGGGGAAGAGCAATAAGGTGAAAGGGAATGGGCCAACCTTACTCTCATTGAATTTGGCATAATAAGGGAATAACATTAGGGGGGGGAAGGGGATAAGAGGGGAGATGACAGAAGGGAGCGAAATTGGGGAGAGTGTAGTTAGAAGCAAACACTTTTGCAAAAGGACAGGGTCAAAGGAGAAAACAGAATAAATAGGGGGCGAGATAGGATGGAGGGAATTATAGTAAGTCTTTCACAACATGACTACTATAGAAATGTTTTGTGTAACTACACATATATTACCTATATTGTATTGCTTGTCTTCCCAGTGGGGCTGGGTGTGGAGGGAAGAAGGGAGAGAATCTGGAACTCAACGTTTTAAAAACAAATGTTAAAAATTGTTTTTACTTGCAACCTGGAAATAAGATATACAGGCAATGGGGTATAGAAATCCATCTTGCCTTACAAGAAAGTAAGGGGGAGCCAATGGGATGATATAAGAGAGGGCAGATTGGGGATAAGGGATATTCAGTATACTTGCCATCTTGTGGTGGAGTGTAGGGGGGAGATGGGGAGAAAATTTGTAACTCAAAATCTCATGGAAATGAATGTTGAAAATTAAAAAATAAATAAATAAAAAAAGAAATGTTAGTTTATGCCTCACTTCTGTCATACTATTTTCCAACTTTCCCAGCAGTTTTCATCAAATAGTGCTGCAATTAATTGTTCTTTAGGTATTTGATAGAATTCAGTTGTAAATCCATCTGTCCATGGAGATTTTCTTTTAGGCAGTTCATTGATAGTTAGTTCAATTTTTTTCTAAAATGGGGCTATTTAAGTTTTTTATTTCCTCTTTTGTTAATCTGGGCAATTTATTTTTATTTTTTTGCCTTTTTGGAGGTGAATTGGGGTTAAGTAACTTGCCCAAGGTTACAGGGCTAGGTTTTTTGTGTGAGTGTTAAGTGTCTGAGGCCGGAACTGAACTTGGGGCTTTACTCACTGTGCCACCTAGCCGCCCCTGCAATTTATATTTTTGTGAATATTCATCCATTTAACTTAGATTGTCAGATTTATTGGCATACAGTTGGGCAAGATAGCTCCTAATTATTGTTTTAATTTCTTCTTTATTGGTGGTGAATTCATACTTTTCATTTTTGATACTGGTAATTTGTTTGTTTTTCTTTTTTATTTTTTTAAAGGAAATTAACCTAGGGTTTATTTTTTTTTATTGTTTCCCCCCCCCATAAAAACAAGATCTTACCGTGTTTCCCCGATAATAAGACACTGTCTTATTAATTTTTTTGGACAGAAAAACACCAGAGGGCTTATTTTCAGGGGAGGGCTTATTTTAATGAACATTGACAGCAATTTTAATAAACAGGTAAATGTGAACAAAAAAATGTACCTTTATTCAATAATGAATTCAATAAAGAACAGGAAGACGCGCTCACTGCTGCAGCTCTGATTGGATGCAGCTCGGAGCGGAGTGAGTTTCACGGAGGGGAGGGGACGTGTAGCGCAGGGGATCACCTTCACTACAGTAGCAATCTCAATGGGGCTTATTTTTGGGGGAGGGCTTATTTTAGAGGAATCTTACACAGTAAGGGGAGGGCTTATTTTCGGGATAGGTCTTATTATCGGGGAAACACGGTAGTTTTATTTTAATGGTTCAACAGTTTTCTTACTTTTAATTTTATTAATCTCTCCTTTGATTTTCAGAATTTCTAATTTGGTATTTATTGGGTATTTTCAATTTGCTCTTTTTCTGGCTTTTTAGTTGCATATCCATTTCATTGATCTCTTCTTTCTCTATTTTGTTCATGTAAGCATCTAGAGATATAAAATTTCCCCCAAGTACTGCTTTAGCTATATCTATAAATTTTTGGTATGTTGTCTCAGTATTGTTGTTCCCTTTGATGAAATTGATTGTTTTTGTGATTTCTTGTTTGATCCACTCATTCTTTAGTATTAGATTATTTAGTTTCCAACTAATTTTTAGTCTATCTTCCTATAGCCCTTTATTACACCTACTTTTTATTATATTCATGATCTGAAAAGAATGCACTTAATATTTCTGCCTTTCTGCATTTGATTATGATGCTTTTATGCCCTAATACATGGTCAGTTTTTGTGTAAGTGCCATGGTCCTATAAATACCATACAATAAACCTGTTTTATACAACTTCAGTTCTAAATACATCTTTCTAGTTCACATAAAGTTATGGTATCATATTCCATTCAGAGTATGCTGCTGATTTCTGCAGAAAATTTCTCTTTAAAGAGAATGACATAATTGAGAATTCCCCTCATTCAATATATTCCATTTAAGATTCCATACTTTCCATACTCAGAAAGGCGTGACTTTGTAATCAGCTAAGATAGCTCTTTAATCCTAGGTTCCTCTATACTATACTTCTTCTACTTATTTGCCATGTAAATTTAGGCCTCTTTGGGCCTCAGTTTTCCCATCTGTGAGCTGGAGATAATAATCTCTGACCCCTACCTCATGAGGTGAAGATGTGCTGAAAATAAAATGAACTAAAATGAAAGAATTTTGTAATTCATAAAGGTCTATATATGCATACAACTTAAAGTTATCTTTCTGAAATTCTCTTCTCCCTGACTTTTGCACCAAATTGCTTCTAATCTAAAGCTCAGTCACTCTTTTGTGTCAAGAACTTGAACTAAATTTAATTACAGCTCAATGTGGCCATGCTACTCCACTGTTCAAAAATCTTTGTGGGCCCCTTATTACCTTCCAAGTAATGTTTAAATTCACAATCCTGGCATTCTAAGGCCCTTTCCAATCTGGTGTCACCTCACCTTAGCTGACATTACTTCTCTCCACTTTCTATCTAATCATTGCAAAGTGAATAATTATTCTCACATTCCAAATCACCTTGTAATTCCCATTCTCCATTCCCATTCCTATGGTCACTCATTTCTCCATCATTAAGTATTTGTTTAGACTGCTTCCCAAACTGCTTCTGAATGCTACCTTTTCCCAAGAAGTATGCCCTGATCTTCCCTGTTAATCCAGTCTTCCTTGGGATTTATTTTCATCTTTCCAATGAATTTATTTCATTATATTGCATAGTATAGCTATTCATATATGCATGCTTTTAACCCCCTGTGAATTCCGTGAAGGCAGGAACCAGATCTTACATAAACCTTAAATCTTCCACAGAGCCCCACATAGGATATTGCATACAGTAGATACTCATTACATGATGGTAATTGATGTTAATAATTCCTGGTAAGACTCTTTCACAGAAGAGCTTGTATTCTAACAGAGATCAGAATTTTAAGTCAAAGGAATGAATCTAATGTTGGAACTTCAGGAAAAGACTTGTTTTTTATAGGTAGATAGCTGAGTGCATGAGATTATAGGGAGTAGGTGGTATTCTACAGTGGACAAAGTTCATTCTGTTGAAAGAATTGCTCCAGTTGAGAGAAACACAAATTCCTCATCCATCAGCAGATCTTTTTGTGACTCAGGCAAATTCTATCTGTGGGAATGAGTGACTAAGTGCAGTCACATCTGGGGGGAAAATCACAAACCAAGGGAAAAAAGAAGCCAGAGCCTGGCATTTCCTTGAGCAAAACTGCTGAACCAAGCTATGATTTAGGAGGATGAATTGGGGCAGTGTGTGTAGGAGGGATTGGAGGAGGGAGGCAGGGAGACCAATTAGGAGATTATTGTAATAGTCCAGGAGAGAGATAATGAGGTCCTGAACCAGCCTGGAAGCAGTGGGAGTGGAAAGGAGGGGGTACATGTGAGAGATATTGAGGAGGTAAAATCAACAAGACTCGTCAACTGATTGGCTCTAGGGGGTGGAGGGAAAGAGAAGAGTTCAAGATGACTCAAAAATTTCTAGCCTGGTTGGCTGAAAAAATGCCGATAATGTAAACTGAAATTGGGGAGGTAGTAAAGGGGCTTGTTTTCTGGGGAAGGTGATGATCATATCTGGGCATGTAAAATTTGATACGCATGAAGGACATCCAGGAGTTTTGCTAAGATCCCACAAATGCTTAGAGAGAATAATTTCCTTCTGAGCCCATCTCAATAAGTAAATATTTCCTGAATAATTATCACGTGCATTAAAGACAGATAGTTGATCGTCCCGTTGATCGCTTCTTTGACTTACATTCCTTCCCCAATTCCCTCTCTGGGCAGGGTGGCAGGTGGGAGCACTCTTCATGTGATCTTAGCACGCTTAGGGCATTGAAAGGCAGGGAGGACACCCATCCCAGTACTGTGGAATGATATGAAATAAATCTGGAAAAATAGGTTGAAACTGGGCTGGGAAGGGCTTTAAATGCTAAGAGGAGAAGACATTATTTGATCTAGTGGCAGCAAGGAGACACTGAAGCTTTTTTAGTAGGTGGGTGGTATGTTCAAACCCGTGTTTCAGGAACATCAATTTGGCACTTGTGCAGAAGAAGGATTGGAACGGGGAGAGATTGGAGGCAGAGAGACCAATTAGGAAGCTACTAGTCATCTGGATGAGAGGTGATGAGGGGCAGGACATGAACTGTGACTGTGCAAGTTAAGAGAGGGGAATAGATAAGGTGAACATTTTTGAGGTAGAATTGGGATGATTCAGTAATTGATTGTACATGAAAGGGGTAGTGAGAGAGAGGAAAAATTCAGGATGGCTCTGAAGTTGTACACCTGGATTACTGGTAGGATGATATTATTTTTCACGGAATGAATAGGAGGGACAAGAAGAAGAGGGTGTTTTAAGGGGAAAAACACAAAATTTGGTCTTGGATATGCTGAATGTGAGATACCCATGATAGCCAAATGGAGATGTTCGGCAGGCAGATGATGAGAACTGGAACATCATGCCATTGAGAGAAAGACATGGAGCGTTGGGGTAAATAATGTACACCCTGCTGGGCACGTGGGAGTAGATTCTGGAAATTTACATTGAGATGGGAGTAGATGACAAAGACTTCAGGAAAGAGACCAGGACTAGGTATATAGTTTTGGGGAGCCATTTATTTAGAGAAGAAAATTGAATCCATAGGAGCTGATGAGATCACTAAGGAGGAGAATGTTGAAGGAATAGAGAAGAACTTGCCTATTAATAGAAATTGTAGTCTTGAGACAAGGGAATCAAATGCTAATGATGAAATCTCAGGCATTAGTTACTTGAGTGGTAAGATATTTCATGGGTTATTGGGATGTTCCTGCTCTCCTGAAATTCATTCACTCCTTAATACTTAATTAATTTACTTACTCAATGCTGGATTTAGCCACTTATTTACTCATTCATTTATTCTTTCAGTTGCTCATTCTCCCACACTTTTGTCTATACATTGCTGAATCATTGAGTCATTATCCACTATCCATTCATTTTTTTCACCTGTGTATTTTTATTCACTCATGGATCAATTTGTATCAATTCACTCATTCCTTTATTCTCTCTCCGTAATTCATTCACTTATTCATTTTTAAATTATTCCCTCATTCATTCATTTCATGATACATTTATTAACAACATACTATGTGCTAGGCAATGTAGAGGTGTAGTAATGAGTTTAAAAGGAGCCATTTCTTCAGGGAAATTGAAACTTTGTAGGACCTTTCACTGCGCCATATAGGCAACTAACTATCATATGAAGAATCTGAGACCTTTGATGCCTCCTCCTCTGGGAAAAAGTAAAGGGACTTTTCTGATACTTCCTACCATCAGATTCCATCACAGTATGTGTCCAGGGAAGGGAAAAGTTACCTGCTGGCTTGGTCTGTTTCTGATTTTCCCAGTCATTTCTTATATTGGTTTTAGCACTGTTCTTGAGAGACTGAAAGGTTGACCTTGAGCCAAACATGCCTCTTTCTGTTTTGTATATGAATGTATATGTATTTTAATAGTGCTGACTAGCTAGACAACTGCTTATTAGCTTGGATAAAGTGAGCACTATATTGGGTCAAACTTCAGAAATGTGTTTTTCTTTCAAGAACTAACCGTGAACTTTTGGCACACACTCAGAAGAAATAGAGGGAGAAAAATGCTAAAACTGAAAACTTAAAAAGAATGAAAAAAAAAAAAACACGAACAACTAGCCAGAACCACACCACAATGTTCCCAAGATACATCATGCCTATGTAGGTGGAAGAACTTTAAATTAGACATAAAGTGCTGGATTTATTTTCTGAAGAAGGTACGTAGACCCTTCATCCTTTGATTACAGGCTCTAAGCTTCATTTCCTGTGGGAAGTACGGTGATAAGCCATATTGAGTCATCCATACTATTTTTCTTTGTGATTAATGGTACTTTCTGGTGAGGTTGGGGCTCAGACTGTTGCAGGTTTGGGGACAGGGTCATTCTGGGCAAAATGTTAATGTTCAGTTTGGGGCCTGTGTTAGGGTTCAGTCTGTGACCAGAAAACAAGAAAAATATAATCATTCTACTTTAATTTCTCAAAGGCTGTAAAAAATCTCTTAATAGCAAGATATGCTAGCCTATTTTCAGTATTCATGAAAAGCAGCAACAAACTTTTCTCTGCTTTTGATACTGTTGAACATTTCCATTCTCTTAGATATTCTGTGTCTTCCATGACATTGGTCTTTTCTGGCATATCTATATATCTATATCTATATCCATATCTATATTAATATTGATATAGATATTTCTCTTTCTAAATCTCCTTGGATAATTTCTCTTATATTTCCCATATAGCTTGGATGACCTCCTCAGGGACATATCTGTCTTGAGTTCTCTTCCTTTCTTAGAATTATGATAAAGTAAAAGATAAAGCCGGGTTTGCAGACAGAGGATGTAGATTTAAATTCTGACTCTGTTACTGTGAAACCATGGGTAAGAAAAGTAACATGACTGGGTCTCAGTTTCTTCATCTGCACATTGAGTGGGAGAGACTCTCTGGGACCTCCAACTAAAATCTGGGACATTATAGCTTCATCCTGTGATGTTATATCAGCTCCAAATCTATCTTCCTTGGTAAATTAATACAATCCTATATATTCAATTATTTCCTCTTTGCAGATGCCTCTCAAATGTACAGATCCAGCCCTAATTTGTTTCCTGAACTTCTTTCTCATATTTCCAGGTATCTTTCAAGCAACTCTCCTAGGATATCCCACTCGAATCTCAAGCATAAAATGTCCAAAATGGAATCCATCATCTTCTCCCCTCAACCCATCCTTCCTCCTAAGTTCTCTGTGTCTGTTGATGGCACCACTATTTTTCAACTTCTTCAGACAACTCATCAGCGTTATTTTATGAGTTCATCTCTTACTACTCCCTTATCCAAATAGTTGCTAAGTCCTATAATTTCTTTGTCCACAAAAATCTCTCATATCCATCTCCAATTAACACTGCTAAAAGCCTAATTTCAGGTCTTTATTGCCTCTTGTTTGAACTGTTGGAAGCTAGGTGGCACAGTCCACTGGACTTGGAGTTAGGACGACCTTAGTTCAAATCTGGCTTCAGACACGTACTAATTGTCTGACCTTGGGCAAGTAACTTAATCTCTGCCTGCGTCACTTTCTTCATCTATTAAATGTGTATAATAATAGCACCTACCTCCTAGATTTGATGTTAGGATGAAAAGAGCTGTTTGTAAAGTGCTTTGTAAGTCTCAAAACACTATATAAATTATAGATATTTTTACTATTATAATTGTTTTCTTATTCATCTTCTTGACTCCACTTTTCCCCATCTATAGGTCAGCCTTCACATTAATACATCAAGGATCTGTGATTTCTTCCATTAAAAAATTCTTTCCACTGAGACAGATTACAACTTAACTCTAACTTAATATATAGTTTGACATTGTTGCCTGAGGCTCAGAGACCTTAAAACATAGGGCCAAACCCATGTAACCAGCAAGTGTCAGAGACGGTCTTTTTTAATTTTTTAAATAAAAATATTTATTTATTTTAATTTATGGAATAAATAAGCATTTCCATAACATAGTGTGGTAAAAAAAAAAATAGATGACTGCATATGAAACTGCAAATCTATTATGTGCAAATTGCTATTTCTTTTAAATAAATAATAAAGTTATCATATAAATTTTTCCCCTTTTTTCTTCCCTCTCTTCCCTCCCCTTGTCTTACAGATGGCTGTCATTAGACAAAAATAGGTATATATCTATATATCTTTGTATTATATAATTATTCTACACATCTTTCTGTTTATTAGTTTTTTCTCTGGATACAGATAGCTTCTTTCTTCATATGTTCTTTATAGTTAATTTGGGTATTTATAATAGTCAAAATGACTTACTCTCTCAAAGTTATATTCTTGTTACTGTATACAACATTCTCTTGGTTCTGCTCATTTCACTCATCATTGTTTTGTGCAAAGATTGTCTTAAACCCAGTTTGGTTGCCTCCATGTCTAACACTCTCTGCAGTAAATAATGTTGCCTCTCATGCCTTCTCACAGCTCTAATTGAGCATGTTATTCCCATGCTTACACACCAGCAATGATTCCCTATTGTTTCTAGGATAAAATACAAACTCATCAGTCTGGAAGTTGTGTTCCACAATTTGGTCCCCATTCACCTCTCCAGCTTTATTTTACATCTTCCCCTTCATATATTTTATGTTGCAGTCAAACTGGAGTATGAATCTTTCCCTGTTTCCAACTCCTGCCTTTGAGCATTTCACACAGTCTCTGTACTGCTTCTGTATCTCAGCCTTCTTGAATCCTCCCAATTCCTTTTTGGAGGAGGTTATACCCCTGAGAAAACATTCTATATATGTACAACCAACCCCATATGGAGGGCCTTGAATAGTTGGATGGTTGTTGTCCTTAGTTCTTGATAAGGACCAAAATGAAATCACTATATTGGAGTCAAGGTACAGTATGTCGGTATGTCTGACTGTGGATGATGAAACCCATATGAGTTTGGAAAGCTCTACCACAGATTGGGCACAAATAGTCCATATGGATACAAAATAGGGGAGTTTGTATTTCATTCTAGAGGCCATCAAGAACTATGGAATTTTGTTGAGCAAAGAGACTGATATGGTCAGAAAGGTGTCCTTTTTATGTCTACAACTTTATGAAGGCTAGAGATGGTCTTTGGAATAAAGAAAACCTAGATTCAAATGCCTCTCTTTCTTATTAGCTGTATGGCCAGAGAGAAGTCAGTTCATCTCTCTAAACCTTAGGTAACTCCAAGATCATTTGCTATGTTACGAATAGATGGTACTTTCTGCAAGTGGAGGGAGCTTCATGTCCCACCTCCCTGAGAGGTTTTCTTCCTTATATTTCCTTGGAGTACAGTGGCTGGATCTCATCTTGGTCCACACTTTATATAACATTCATCTGAGTCCATGTAGTATCTTTTGAGTAGAATAAAATTGTGTCATTTATTATCTTTGCATCCCTGAGACCTCACACAGTCTCTGCACATGGTAGGTATTTAACAATAATCTGTTGAACTGAATGCTTCAACTTCGGGGTCTAGAAATTCCCCAAGAGTCATACTGGTGCATAGGAGAGAGCAGAGAGCAGACCTCATCATCTTTGCACATTTATTTGGGGTATTTTATTCTGAGTTGTCTTTTCCTTTCCCTCTGGTCTCTGTTGCTGGGGAAGACATTAAGCCTCTTTATTAAAACTGTTAATCAAAGAAAAATTAAAGAAACCCACAGGCCAGGAGACAGCACAATTAAGCAGAGAATGGCAGGCAGCTGCCCAGCATTGACTCCCATCATTTCTTGCTTGTTAAGCAGGACTGGCAGTGGCAGGTCCTTTCTCTGAGCAACCTGAAAGTTGTCTGGATGAGAGTATTGTGGATGAATGCTGTGATAGTAATGGCAATTAAAGATTCCCCTGTATTGGCTTGGTTTTCAAATTGATTGTGTTAAAACCC
>NW_027187460.1:3605153-3756458 GCF_028583685.1 Petaurus breviceps papuanus | reverse complement strand
TGACCTTATTGTGCTCTGTGATTGACAAATGAAGGTACTTTACCTATGTTTGGAAACTAATCTCCATTTGAGAAGAGGGGTTTTGTGGTGGACCAAATGAAGGTATAGCCTAGGGGTGGAGAAGTATTTGGAACAGAGACTTTGTAATTGATTGAATGATTGGAAGGTCCTGGGGTGGGGTAGTCCTTGAAGATTATTTAATCACATTTAGTAAATGCTGTATTTGGAATGATGTCATGTTTTGATCTTCTCTGTTCTTGGTTGGTCACTGAATAAAATGGAGAGCACCTATGCTGGTATTCTGAACCTTGGGAAGTTGCCTTTCCTTGGCATTACATTACAAATGCCAATAATGTGAATAAATGCTAGGGACTTTTCCAGGACTGATCATACTCCCCAGCTTGTTCTAAAATTCATTCAATTCAACAAAAAACATTTTCTTCTTTTTTAAAATTTATTTATTTTTAGATTTTAACATTCACTTCCATAAGATTTTGAGATCCACATTTTCTTCCCATCTCTCCCCAATAAATAGCTATTGAGCTCCTTGTGTGGGAGACTGTGCTGGTCACTAGGGATATAAAGTCAAGAAGGAAACAATCCGTGTCTTAAAGGGGGTTACATCCTACTAGGGACATGCACCATATAAAAATAAGTAAATACAACATATATACACACACTATTTTTAAAAGTTACTTTAAGAGGGAGAGAATGTTGGTAACTGGGGACAGAGTCAAGGGTCAGAGGGAGGATCAAGAAAGGTCTCTAGAAGGGTGGCGTCTAAGCTTGTTTTATGAGAGTTAGTGATTTTAAGAGGCAGAGAACAACCATTTTATAAGCTTTGATAAAGTACCTACTATAAGCCTGTGCTAGGCTCTGGGGATACAATGATTTTTTTTTTTTTGCTTTTTAGAGGGCAATTGGGGGTTAAGTGACTTGCCCAAGGTCACATGGCTAGTTTTTGTGTTGTGTCTGAGGCCATATTTGAACTCAGGTCCTACTGACTCCAGGGCCAGTTGCTCTACTCACTGCACCACCTTGTGCCCAGATACAATGATTTTTTTTTAAAAGTAACAGTTTACTATTCTCAAAGAACTTATATTCTATTGGGAGTACCAATATATTCAGATGCGGGGTGTCCCAAAAGTCTTAGTGCAGTGTTAAACTATGACACCTGGTACAAATATAGGCAGATAAATATATTCTTACTAAATAAAATGAGGATAAGGTAGATATATCTATACATTGGAGAGAGGTGATACTAGGAGTTGGGGGTGGGGTGTACAGGATAGGCTTATGTAGAAAATGGTGCTAGATCTCCATCTTGCAGGAAGTGAATATTTCTGTATGATAGAGGTGATTAAGGAATGCTTTTCAGGCACCAGGGACAGATAGCCCTGGCAATGCCATGGAGAAGGGAAATGGAGCACTATGTCTGAAGAATTCTCTGTTTGATGTACAGAGTATGGGGAAGGAAGACTAGAAAGATACTGTAGATGGGGAAGCAGGGATTTAAAAGCTAAACAGAGACATTTTTATTTTCTTCTAGAGGCAAAGTGGAACTCCTGAAATTTATTGAGTAGGGGCCTGATACAGTCAGATCTGTGCTTAAGGACAATCACTTTGGTTACTTTTTGGAGTATGGTCCTGAATTGGAGAGAGGCTTGAGAGAGAGAGAGCCCAATGAATGGATTAACAAGTGAATGGATGAGTGGGAGGACAGATGAAACAAAATTATGTAATAGTACATGGTTTGGCCCCCACTTCCTGAAGGCCAGTGGAGTTCTTCTCCAGGGTGTTCTGGTAGGTACCCTCAAGGGAGTTTTATAGGTGTCTAGTTTGTCTGTCATCACATTAAGCCTTCACCAATGATATTCCTCCAATTTTAGGTGTCACTCATACCCTAATAATATTTAACCCCTTAACAGTCAGCCCAGCCTTTATAAAGGAATATTTACTTCAAACATATGAGAAATGGATAACAAATATCTGCCCCAATATATGGAGCATTCTCCTTCTCTACACCACCACAGTATCTGGGGAGGTGAGGGGAATTAGGTTTGCAGTCCAACTCAGTACCTATTTAGCATTAGGTCCACCAAATTCCAAGTCCAAGCTTTAGGCACCCTGACTTTTTAGGGCTTCCCTTCTAGACTGACAGAAATATGTGTCCTGGAATCCTGATTCTAAGATAAGGCTGGCCCAGGATCCCTGGTCCAAGGGACTCCTCCATCTGTTCCTATGCTTAAAAAAATAAATGAAGAATGAAACAGGCCAAAACCCCAAACCTATTTCTTGGGAGGATAAGGTCTAAAAAGGAGAGAAGGGAGGTAATTTTTCCCTCCATTTAACTCACTTCATAGCATCTGAGATGTGGGTGAACAGGATCTTCACTTCCTAGACACTCCCAGAAAGAGAGAGCAAGGTCCTCCTGATCTGGTTGGTAAAAATATAGTCTATTCTGACTACTTAAGCAATGGACAGAGGCTACATCAAAACTCATTATTAGGGTTAGGGTTATGTATTAGGGAACTCAAGATTATCTTCTCACAAAAGCAGATGCCTGCTTCCTCCCACATGGATGCCTCCATTGTAGATGACCTGGGCAGGTTCAATATCTTGGTTATACTCATTTATATAAGTGAAGCTTACTACATGCCAAGCATTGTGCTAAACATGAATGGTGTCAAGCAACATGATACATACCAAAAAGCAAAGTTCGTCTTTGCCAAGAGCTTACTTTCAAATGGAGTAAAAAGCACACCAAGGGGTGTGGTGGTTGAGGAGGGGTGCTGCCCCTCTTCCTACATTTCCAGTCTTCCTACACCTTACTCCTCTCCTTGAGCTTTATCATCCAAGTGTCTCTGGTCTCCTTACTGTTTCTTAAACAAAGATACTCCATCTCTCAACTCTGTACATTTTCAATGAATCTCCCTCATACTTAGAATTTTCTCCCTCCTCATCTCTGCATCATTTATTTTCTTCCAGCCTCAGTTAAAATTCTACTTTCTTCAAGGAGCTTTTCCTGGTTCTCAATCTCCAATTTATTTTGTACATATCTTTTTTGTACATAATTGTCTCCCCGTTAGCTAGTGAACCCCTCAAGGGCATGGAGTGGTTTTGTGTTTCTTTGTATTCCCCAAATGAAGCATGTTTGTGGTTTTTCCTGAAATGGTGAGACAGGAGAAGCAATCACCAATTAGGACAATTATAATAATATTGTTATGGTTTGATATTACAATGAGGTCTTTCATTCACGGGGTCCCTGTACCAATGATATCATGTAGTAGGCACCATCATCCAGAGGGGCAATTCCTGTGGAAAAGGATCTTGCCATCTGTGCTACCACTAAAGCCAATTGCCAACCAACTGCCAAGACAATAGTCAGGTAAACCCATGAACTCTGAAAACAGTAGCACACCCATTGGTCTTGCTTTCAGTCTGGAACAACAGGAGATATAACCTGGCAACTATCTACCTCTAGCTACTAAAGAAATGAAAAAAAAGTTCCCATCACCAAAGTCCTTGACACCATCAACTAAGTGAGAGTATGTGGTTTTTTTCCAATGGAAATGATATTGAAAAAGATGAATCATCACATGCTTTCTTGATCCAACCTATGTGCCCCTAGGTCTTCCATCTGACTTTCTGTAGAAACCTCTTCCATGTGTTGTTTCCCCCATTAGAATGTGGGCTTCTTGAGAGAAGGGGCTGACTTGCTTTTCATTGCGTATTTTCAGTGCTTAGTATGATGGTTTCCATAAAGTAAGTATTTTCATTCATTCTTAGTTGAGGCAAGAGGAGATGAGGGCCTGAAAAAATGATGGTGAGTAGAAAGGGTAGGATGTGAGCACTATTGTAGAGGTATAAATGATACAATTTGGTAACTAATTTGAAGATGAAGGAAAATAAGGAATCAAGAATAATGCTGAGGCATAAATCTAGGCCATCAGTAGTAATGGGCATTTTCAGATTTCATAGGAGTTCATTTAAGTTCCTATGATTATAGATTTAGAGCTAAAAGGGATCTTCGAGATCATCTAATTCTCATTTTACAGATAAGAAAACTGAGACCCAGAGAAGTTATGCAATTTGGCCAAAGTCACATACCTAGTTTAGGACCAAAGGGTTAGAGCTCAGGTATTCTGACTGAGGCATTGTGGACAGGAGGCTGAAAATGTAACCCAGAGGATGTGGGTTCAGATGTCACCTCAGTTTCTTCCTTGTTGTGTGGCTCTGGGTAGTCCAAGTCACTCAACCTCTGTGACCCTCAGTTTCTTCATCTATTAAAAGAAGGGGTTGAACCTGATGACCTATACAATCCTTTCCAACTCTTTTTTGTCTATTAATTTGTTTGTTTACTTTTAGTTTGCAGAATTCAGTTCCACAATCCCTTGAGTTTCAAATTTTCTCCCCCTCCCTCTCCTAACCTCCCTCCCCCAATGGAGGCATGCAAGCAAGTAGAGGATCTGCAAATATTTTCAACATTAGACATTAGTCAGTTTATAAAGAAGGATTGTAATGGATGGAATGAACAATGGGAGAGGAAACAAAATCAAACAAGAAAAAGAAAAAGAGCAGGTAGTTTGCTTCCATTTGCATTCAAACTCTGTTCTTACTAGTTCTCTCTCTGCATGTAGATATCTCTCTCTATCATGAGTCTTTTCGAGTTGACTTATAACCCTGCATTGTTGAGAAGTGTCCAGTCTATCAAAGTTGGCCATCACAATACATTGTTTATGTAATTGTGTACAGATTTCTCCTGGTTCTGCTCTTCTCACTCAGCATCAGTTCATATAAGCCTCTCCAGATAAATATGAAGTCCATCCGCTCCTCATTTCTTATAGCACAATAGTATTCCATTACATTCATATACCACAACTTGTTTAGCCATTCCCCAATTGATGGGCATCCCCTTAATTTCCAATTCTTTGCCACCACAAAAAGAGCTGCTATAAATATTTTTGTACATATGGGTCTTCCTCCCACTTCTATGATCTCTTTGGGATACAACCCTAGAAGTGGTACTGCTGGGTCAAAGGGTATGAAATTATTTATAGTCCTTTGGGCATAGTTCCAGATTGCTCTCCAGAATGGTTGAATCAGTCCACAACTCCACCAACAATGCATTAGTGTTCCAATTTTTCCACATCCTCTCCAACATTTGTCATTTCCTTTCCAACTCTTTATATATGATCCTATGCCTTTAAATTCAGTACTCTTTCCATTGTACCAAATATGAAGAAGGCTTAGGATTCTTAGTTGAAAAGAGGCTCAATATGAATCAACATTTTGATTTCTGGTCCCTAGCATGCTTAATAAATGTTTTTTGACTGATCTATTAATTGATGTGGCAGTAAAAACAACAAATGTGGTTTTTGAATTAGAATTTGGGGTACAGTTTGAAAAAGGGGGCTCAAAACATTTTTTTGGAATCATGGACTCCTGGTGAAGGTCAGCCTGATGAAGCCTATGGACTCCTCAGAATCATCTTTTTAAATGCATACAATAAAATGCATAGGATTATAAAGGAAATCATTGTATTGAAACGTAGTTATCAAAATATTGCAAAAGAAGCTACACTAAATCTACAGACTTTGCTTTTGAACACAAGACTCCTAGTGTGTTCTACTCTCATCAGACCTTACTAAAACATCATATCTTGTTCTGGGGACTGTTGACAAATTGGATCATGCCAAAGATAAACTATTAGAACAAAGCAGAGAACAGTATGATGTCCAAGGGCATAAATGGGTGCTATGGCACTAGATATTCTGGTTCTTTCTCTTTTGCTAACTCATTTCATGACCTTGAGAAAGTCACTAAAATCTCAAGGACCAAATTTCCTCACTTGTAAAATCACAGGGTTAGATTAGGCAGGTTTTAAGGTCCATTTCATATCTATTATTCCAAATTTTGTGTTAGGTGGCCCTCAGGATGTGAGGTAGAGGAGAAAATGAGTGCGTTAGTGGAAATACTGGAGGTTCAATGTCTTAGTAAAGATTGACTCCCATCTTTGTGTCTGAGAGTGATTGAAGTCCCAACTTTAGGGTTCCTGCTGCAATAAAAATGTATGTATATTTTAAGCTAAATTGGAGAAAAGAAGAACAAAGTGTAGGATGACTGAATACAGTGTCAGATACAGTTTTTTGTTACTTGGTTTTGTTTGTTTTATTGTTAAAAGGAAGGATTCAATGGGAAGTGTTATTGATTATTGGGAAATTAAATGACTGTTTTGTAAAAGAAAAAGGAAACTATACATATATACATAGATGTATGTAAACTATAGCTGCATCTGTGTGTGTTTACACATGCATATGTGTATTATGAACATATATATATATAATACATATGTATGTATGACATTAACTTAAATTTCCTTTTCTTGACAAGGTACTAGAAGACTAACCCCTGTTACAATGAGATTCTGTACACATAGTTTATTTGGGTTTTGGAAAAGCATTTCATAAAGTCTCTTTTCTTCTTCCTATGGAGATAGTAGAGAGAAAACCCTGGCTAAGTGATGATGGTGGTGACGATGGTGGTGGTGGTGGTGGTGGTGATCAGAATTGATGTAGCCCTCTCAGGTTTGTAAAATACTTTATAATGTTACATCATTATTATCCTTAAAACAACCTTAGGTGCTATTATTTCCATTTTATAGATGAGGAAACTGAGGTAAAGAGAGGCAAAGGGAGTTGCTCAGGATTACACAGCTATTAGGCAGGTAGGTGGTGCCATGCATAGAGCTATTGGCCTGGATTCAGGAAGACCTCAGTTCATATCTGGCCTCTGACACTTACTAGCTATGTGACCTTGGGCAAGTCACTTAATTCAGTTTGCCTCCATTTCTTCATTTGTAAAATGAACTGGAGAAGGAAATGGCAGATACCACTCCAGTATCTTTGACAAGAAAACCCTAAATGGGTTCACAAAGAGTCAGATATGACTGGAATGACTGAACAATAACATAATAACAATGAACTAAGTGTCCGTCTGAGGCTAGATTTGAACTCAGGATCTATCTCTGTGACATCTAACTGCCTAGATGAGAAACTAATTCAACAGTTTCTGCATGGACTGATTGGCAAGATCCAGAGAATATTTAGTAATTCAGTGTTAAATTAGAGAGAAGTCTCCAGGGTGATGACCCAGGGATTTCAACTTGGCCCAGGGCTATTTAACATTTTTGTCAATGATTTATATAAAAGCAAAAGTGGAAGAAATCAAATTTGCAGAAAAGACAAAATTGTGAGGGAAAGCCAATATACTAAATCACAGTCAAGATTCAAAGCCTTGACAGTCTAGAACATTGCTTAAATCTTATAAGATGCAATTTAAAAGGAATATATGTGTAAATGAAGTATTACACTTGGCTTAAAACAAACAATTTCACAATACCAAATGGAAACTAGCTGAATAGTAGTTCATCTGAAAATGATCTGAGGATTTTAGTGGACCACAAGCTCAATCTGAATCAACAGTGAGATATGGTAGCCTCTCCCCCCAAAAAACAAACAACAACAATAACAAACACACAAAAGATAATGTGATATTAAGCTGCATTAAAGCATATAGTAGTATCTCAGTCTTTCTGTACTTTACTTTGGTTGAACAATATATGAAGTGTTTTGTTCAGTACTGTGTGCCCCATTTTAAGAAGAGCTTTGCTAAGCTAGAAAGAAATTGATGAAAGACAGCTGGGATGGAGAAAAGCTTTAAAATTATCCCACATGGGCATCAATTGAAGGCACTAGGGATATTTAGCCTGAAGAAGAGGAGACTTAAGGAGAGCATAATTGATGTGTTCCAGTAATTGAAGGGCTGTCATGCAGAAGAGGGATTAGACATGTTCGGCCTGACCCCAGAGGGCAGAGCTAGAAGCCAGAGGGGAAGTTACAGGGTTGCTATGTTAGCTTCACATAAGGAAGAAAAATTATTTTTAATATTAGAGCTATCTAAAAGTAGAGAGAAGTTTGGATTCTATGGCCTCCTGGGTCTTTTTTCAGGTCTAATTCTTTAATCGTATTATATATCAACATTATATATAATACCTTTTGATAATGCAAATTATATAATATTATATATAGTATACTGGCAGTCAATATAAAATTATATAGATAGAGATATAGATATACACAAAGAATTTTATATACTGCATATAATATTATATTATTGTATCTATTATTCAGTTGTGTTTGACTCTGGGTACCCCATTGGGAGATTTTTTGGCAAAGATGATCGAGTGATTTGTTGTTTCCTTCTCCAGCTCATTTTAAGGATGAGGAAACTGAGGCAAACAGGGTTAAGTGACTTGCTCAGGGTCACACATCTAGCAAGTGTCTGGAGTAGAATTTTAACTCAGGTCTTCCTGATTCCAGTTCTAGAGTTCCATATTATTATATACAGTATATAATTTTTATATGTAGTATTTAATATCATATATTGGCTGCATATGATATAGCCAGTATATAATACTGACGGACCCTGGACAAGTAATTTAACCTTTCAGTGTCCTAGGCAACTACCTAAGACTGTGAATTTCAGAGAAGGTGCCAACCTGTCTCAGTAAAGGTTATTTCCCCATGGAGTAGTTCCTTATCCATATCCATTCACACACATGTGTATACATATATGCATCCATCCATCCACCCAAACACATATCCATCTATCCATCCATCTCTCCCTCTCCCTCTCCCAACAGTGAGGGTTAAAGAGGGGGAGGAAGAAATGAGGTGGCAGTGATAGACATAAAGAAAGACCTAAAAGGATGACATGGAAACATAGAGGCATACATAGAGACATATTATGAGAGAGAGAGATAGAGACACAGGTGCAGAAAGAGACTTTGGTACAGACATAGAAAGGAGAGATAGCAAAAGCAAAAGATGGAGGGAGCAGAGAGAGAGACACACAGAGAAGAGCATTAAGAACCATAGCAACAGAAGGAGTGACAGAGCTCTGACCCAAGTGAGTGAATGAGTCATCTAACAACACACACCTGGCATTTCAGCTGAGCCACTGCTGGGGTGGGGGGTGTCTCTTGCCAAAACGGGTGCCATCTGGTACCACTTTGAGCAGGGTGTGTGTGTGGGGGAGCGCAGGGAGGGGACGGTCACTTTGGCTCAGTGGAGTCACAAAGGGATTTGGATACCTTGGCATTCACTATAACAATGCCAATCTTCTTGATCCATCTTGTGTTACCCTGGGCTGTGTGGTCCCCATGGAATGTGTCTTCTTACAGATGGTCTAAATTTTCCCATTGCAGTTTGAACCTTTTATTCTGATTTAACCTGAGTTGAATAGGATTCCATTTAACTCACTTCAATTCAATTCAGACCATTCTAATTCACTTCAACTCAACTCATCTTATCTCAAACTCATCTCAACTCAGCATCACTCAGCATATATATTTTTTAGTTGAACTGTTGACTTATGTCTTTGATAGTTTTTTAACTAGAGGATGACTCAGTCTTATATGTGTATCAATTATCTACATATTTTGGCTATCAGGTTTTTATTAGAGAGGTTTAATGCAAATATTTCCCCCAAATGACAGTGTTTGGAATCTCACTGCATTATTAGATTTGTACAAAATTTTTTAATTTTATGTAATTGACATTGTCTATTTCCATGTTCTCTTTTATCTCATCTCTGCTCATGAAATTCTCTTCTATCTACAGATGAAAGGTATAGTCTTCTCTTCTCCTCTATGTTTTTAATGCTGTGATTAGAAAATTTTAAGGGCAGTTAAAGATGATATTGGAAAGACAGTGACTTATGAAAAATAAAATAAAAAAGAGATCCATCAAGATTTCTACAACACTTCTTTTCTCCCTCAGTAAATATTAGAACTACTGTATGGATTTTATCATCAGTATCCCTTATGTGATGTGTAAAAGAATAGAAATTGCACTGAGGAAAAAGATGGAAAGAACACTAAGACTCAAGTAGCATATTCAGAGGAGATCCTTGCACGGAGGGATCAGTCAGTTAATACATATTTATTAAGTGCCTACTGTATGCCAGGCATCCTGCCAAATTCTGGAGATACAAAGAAGGTAAGAATCTGTGGCCTTAAGGAGTTCATAGCCTAATGAGAGATAACATGTAAATAATTACATACAAAAACATTGTAAACAGGATAAATTGGAAGTAACAAAGAGAGGGAAGGCACAAGAATCAAGGGGGAGTGGGAAAGGAATCCTTTGGAAGGTGGAATTTTAGTTGGAACTTTAAGGAAGTCAGAGAAATTGGGAGGCAAAAATCAGTCGGGAGAATATTACTGGCATAGTGTAATGGGAATGCAAATTTGGAAGATCTTCCCTGCCCCTAGGCTAAAGTGCACCTGAAGCCTGTGGTGGGAGGCTTGTTTTTCAGTAGATACTTTTTGATTGGCCAGTGGGTCCAAAAGGTTGTTACATTCTCTGAGCCAGGAGAAGGCTATATAAGCCCTGATGTGTAGCTTTGTTTTGGGGGCTCACTTTGAGAAGTGTTCTGTGATTTGATCTGTATTCTGGGAAGCCGTTGTCCACAGTCCCCCCGGCTTTGAAAAACCCAGATGTGGAAACCCAGATGTTGACTGGGTATGGATGTAATGGTTAGACAGTTTGGAAATCTGTCTACTTGATCTGTTTCTGTCTTGATAATTCTGCCTGTATGCTTTGAAGTTCGGGGTGCTGACCTTTTCCCCTGAACAAGGTAAACGATATATGTCTGACTGATTAAAGTAAGCTTGTTAACCCATTTTGAGTTGCTTTCCTTTAACAAAGCAGATCCAAGAACCTGTATGGGCAGCAAACCCTGAGGACGCGCTTGGGGTGCTTGCTGCTACACATAGTAAAGCTAGTGAAAATGCACAGTCAGGAGATGGAGTGTCTCATTCAAGAAATAGTAAGGAGGCCAGTGTCACTGGATCTTGGAGCACAAAGAGGGCTGTAAGGTATAAGGGGAGTGGAAAGGTGGGAGGTGGGCAGATTATGAAGGGCTTTGAATACCAAAGAAAGGATTTTATTTTTGATCCTGGAGGTGAAAAGGAACCATTGGACTTTATTGATTAGCTTAATCCTTTTATTTAATTTTATTTATTTCTACAAATCCTTTTATTAAGGGAATTTGTTCTGTGAAGTTTGGATTCAATCAAAGGGCCACACTTAAGGACCTAGAGGGCCATATGTGACCTTGAGGCCCAGGTTCCCCACCCCTGGATTAGGGTAATGGTATGGTCAGACTTACATTTTAGAAAGATCACTTTGACAGCTGAATGGAGGATGGAATGGTGTGGAGAGCGGTTTGAGGCAGGCAGATTCATTAGTAGTCTGTTGCAATAGTCCAGGTGTGAGATGATGAATGTTTGCACCATTTTCAGAGGAGAGGAGGCATATGCCAGAGATGTTATGAAAGTTAAGTCCACAGGCCTGAGAGAGAGAGAGAGAGAGAGAGAGAGAGAGAGACTTTCATGGTGATATGTAGGTTGTGAATCTCTGTGACTAGGAAGATCGTGGTGATGTCAATAGTTATAGGGAAGTTAGGAAGAGAGGTGGGTTTGGTGGGAAAGATAACAAGCTCAGTTTTGGACATGTTGAGTTTAAATGTCCATGAGGCACCTACCTAGTTTGAGGTGTCCAATGAGCAGTTGAGGATGTGAGACTAGAGATCAGCAGAAAGGTTAAGGCTAGATATGTATATTAAAGAGTCATCAGTATAAAGATAATAACTGAATCCATGGGAATGGATAAGATCACCAAGTGAAACAGTATAGAAGGAGAAAAGAAGAGGGCCAAGGATAGAGTTCTATGGGATACCCACAGTTAGTTGGAGTGATCTGGATGAAGATCTAGTAAATGAGGAGGATGGTTGGTATGAGTAGATTGCAATAAATCAACTTATTGGATACATTATAATGACAATTAGAGTATGGATTGGAAGTACAGGCCAAGAACCAGATGAACTCATACAGAAGAAATAGTATATCAGATAGGTATGAAGAAGATGAGAAGAGAGTAGTGTCCTGAAAACCTAGAGAGAAGAGAGAATACCAAGGAGAAGATGGTGACCAACATTTTCAAAGGTTACAGAGAGGGCAACAGCTTTTTAGACTGAGAAAATTCCATTGAATTTAGTAATTAAGGAATAGTTAGTAACTAAAGATGATGAGATTAGAAGCAAGAATATAAAGACTTAAGAAGAGAGAAAGTTCAATTGACAGAGTATCTTAAAAAGGTGATAATACCAAAGACTTGGAAAAAGTCCTTATTGTCACCAAAAAGAAAAAAAAGGTGACTAAAACAACAGCAGTAGCTACCAGCCTATTTGTTTATGTGCTCTTTTCTGTCAAATGTCTTTGAGAATAAAATAAATATACATTATGGGCATCCTTAATGAAGGCCTGGGAAGGGAGCAGGGAGTGTTTTACAAATGAAATCTCTACAACAGACAACAACTTTACAATACTGTAACTGACTGAAAGATGAAGAACATAAAAGATTCCAATGTTCTTTTTAAAAGAATATATTTATTTTTAGTTTTCAACATTCATTTCCACAAGATTTTGAGCTACAATTTTTCTCTCCCTGTATTTCCCCTACCCCACCCCAAAATAGCAAGCCTACTGAATACCCCTTTCCCCAATCTGTTCTCTCTTATATCCTCCCCCTTTCTATACCCTAGTACCTGTATATGTTATTTCCCAGTTGCATGTAAAAAACAACAACAAATTTTTAAACAATTGTTTTTAAAACTTTGAGTTCCAGATTTTTTTCCCTTCTTCACTCCTCACCCACCCCCACTGAGAAGATATAAGCAATTCAATATAGATTGTACATGTGTAGTTACCCACATCATTTCCATAGTAGTTATATTGTGAAAAATTAACAATATTTCCCTCCATTCTATTCTGCCCCCCACTTAATCTATTTTTTCCTTTGACCCTATCCCTTTTCAAAAATGTTTGCTTCTAACTACCCTCTCCCCTAATCTTCCCTCCCTTCTATTTCCCCCCTCTTATCCCCTATCCCCCTATTTTCCTGTAGGGTAAGATACCCTATTGAGTGTGTATGTTATTCCTTCCTTAAGCCAAATCAATGAGAATCAGGTTGTCCCATTTCCTTTCACCTTCCTGATCTTCCCCTCCATTGTAACAGTTTTCTGTTGCCTCTTTTATATGAGACAATTTATCCTAATGTATTGTTCTCTTTCTTCTGCTCCCAATAAATTCCTCTCTCAACTCTTAATTTTATTTTTTGGACATCATCCCCCTCAGTGTAGAAGCTGCCAGATCCTGTGTTATCCTGATTGTGTTTCCATAATACTCAAATTGTTTCTTCCTGACTGCTTGCAGTATTTTCTCCTTGACCTGGGAACTCTGGAATTTGGCTATAATTTAATATTCCTAGGGTTTTTATTTTTGGGATCTTTTTCAAGAGGTGATAGGTGAATTCTTTCAGTTTATGTTTTGCCCTCTGGTTCTAGAATATCAGGGCAATTTTGCTTGATAATTTCTTGAAAGATGGTGCTAAGGCTCTGTTTCTGATCGTGGCTTTCAGGTAGTCCAATGATTTTTAAATTATCTCTTCTGGATTGATTTTCCAGGTCAATGGTTTTTCCAATGAGATATTTCACATTGCCTTCTATTTTTTCATTTGTTTGGATCTATTTTATAGTATCTTGATTTCTCATAAAGTTATTAGCTTCCAGTTGTTCCAATCTGATTTGGAAAGAGTTATTCTTTTCAGTGAGTTTTTGAAATTCCTTTTCCATATGGCAAATTTGGCTTTTTAAAGCATTCTTCTCCTCTTTGACTTCTGGGGCCTCATTTGCCATTTGAGTTAGTCTATTTGTTAAGATGTTATTTTCTTCAGTGTATTTTTGGGTCTCCTTTAGCAGGCTGTTGACTTGATTTTCATGATTTTCTTGCATCATTCTCATTTCTCTTCACAATTTTTTCTCCACTTCTATTACTTGATTTTCAAAATCCTTCTTGAGCTCCTCTATGGCCTGTAATCAATTCATGTTTTTCTTGGAGGCTTTTGATGCAGGGGTTCTGACTTTGCTGTCTTCCCCCTGCTCCATGCATTGATCCTTTTTGTCCCCAAAAAAGGATTTTATCGTCTGTCTGTGCTTCTGTTTCTTGCTCATTTTGGCAGCCAATTATTTGACTTTTAAGCTCTTTGCCACAGTAGAACTCTGCTTCTAGAATGGAGAAAGCTATGTCCCAAATTGCTGGGGGTTTTGCAGCTGCTAGAGCTATTAGATGGGTGCCCTCTCTACAGCCCCCACACACTCTGGCTCACTGGTTACACACCCCAAGACCACCACCCAAGATGGTGATCCAGATTCAAGAAGGCCAAAGCAAGAGCTATTACCCTCTGAATGGTTGCTTGGTCCCCCTACAATCTGCAGGCCAGGAGATCAGGAAGCCGCCAAGTGGCAGTGGCTGCAGCCACCGTACCTCCACTGCTTTTCACTCTGGAGGTGGCACCTGGACCACACTCTTCTATCCTCTCCTGGACCAACCAAGTTTGACACTGACTTTTTATTTTGTCTTTGGCATTTTTGGATTTAGAAATCTGTAAATGGCTACAACTGCTGCTGTTTTACTCTCCTGAAGTCTGCTCTGGCCTCCGCTCATGGGGGCTGCCTTAGGGCTAAAACCGTGGCTCAGGTGGGACTGCCCTTGGCTACCAGTACTCTGAGATGGACCTTTTCTGCCAGTCTTCCAAGCTTTCTTCAGTTGGAGATTTGTTTCTCTCTGTCACTTTGTAGGTTCTGTATCTCTAAAGTTTGTTTAGAGTAATTTTGTATGTGTGTTGGAGGAGGTGGAAACTGGAGTTTCATGGAAGCCCTGTTTCTACTCCGCCATCTTGGCTCTGCCCCAATTCCAGTGTTTTTATGGTTTGTTGACTATTAACCACTAGAATTATAGCAATAAAACTGTTTGATTTTGTAGAAAAAAATGTAGTATTAAACTTCTCACCAACAAGCTGAGCCCCAATCATATTTCAATTTTATTTTCAAAATTCCCTGAAAGGTGTAACAACTGAAATAGCTTTGCTCAATATTTTTCTGATTAGTAACATAAATTGAGAAGTTAATGTGGGTAATAGCATGGTTATAAAAGGTATTTTTGCTGCTGTCATGGAGGAGATCCAATGCAGAGTTCAAATGGAGAACCAATGAATAATGAGGCCTACCAAATGTTCCCATTTGTGTATTCTATGTAATCCCAAAACATTGAAGAAACTCCCAAATGAGCTCCATAACCCCTCAAAAGAGACCATCAAATTATCTCTCTAGGGAAAAACAAAAAGATAGGCAATGTGGATGAAGAATGACTAGATGAAAAATGAGTTAGGTCCAAAATAACAAGAGAAGTGGATTAATAAGGATTGCCTTTGGTAATTGAATTACTCCATGAAACAAAGGCCTAGCTAACTGGGCAGCCATGAAATACCACAGTCTTGAGAGAACTAAAGTTGCAGGTCATCCAAAAGTTAATAAGGAGGATGGTTGGTATGAGTAGACTGCAATAAATCAAACTGATTGGATACATTATAATGACAATTAGAGTATAGATTGGAAGTACAGGCCAAGAACCAGATTAACTCATCTAATGTTCCCCTCCAAACAACTTTAAAACAATCCATTTGTCCAGCATAAGACAAATTGGGAGGTCTGTAACACTAGAGTGGCCACAGGCCTGAAGAATGGCAGGAACAGCAGCAGTAGCCTTGGAGACAGACCCTTTGCTGACACTAAGTACAGAGGGCATTAATTGGCAGTTCTATTGTCTATAAGCAGTTCTGGTTCACAGTTCCAGGGTGGAGAGGAATGTTTGTGATTGGTCACAAGGGAGTGGGAATCCCAGTCACAGTTCCAGGGTCAAGAGGAGCACCAGTACTTGTGGCTGCAGGGGATCTAGAGCCCTTCCTGAGTAAAGACCAGGAGAGAAATTAGCACACCTCTTTCCACATGACACCACCTTGGAAGCAGTAAAAACTTGAAGAATTCCAAGACTAGCTCTGAAAACAATAACACAAAACAGCCAGAAACTTGGTACAGGGTCTCTCCATCTCCAGATGAGCAAGGCCCAACTTTAACAAAAATTCAAAGTGAAGAAATAGACTGGGAAACTGAGAAAATGACAAAAAAAGAACCTGACTATAAAAATTACTGTGCTAACATGGAAGATGAAGTTATACACTTAGAATAAAACAACAGTGTGAAAACAACTGCAAACAAAGTCTCAAAGAAAAATGTTAATTGGACCCAAGATCAGCAAGAATTCATAAAAGAGTCAAAGAAAGAGATAAGAGTGGTAGAGAAAAAAATAGTAAAATGAGAGAGCTGTAAGAAAATTATAAAAAGAGAACAACTTGGTAAGAAAGGCACAAAATACATTAAAATATAATACTTTAAACAACAGAATTGGCCTAATGGTAAAAGTAGCACAAAAATTCACTGAAGAAAAGAACTCTTTAAAAAGTAAATAGGCCAAATGAAAAAGGAGGTACAAAAAATTACTCAAGAAAATAATTCCTTAAAAACTAGAATTGGGCAAGGAGAAGCTAATATCACCATGATACTTCAAGAAATAATTAAACAAAGTCAAAAGAATGAAAAAAATAGAGGAAAATGTGAAATATCTCAATGGAAAAACAACTGACCTGGAAAATAGATTGAGGAGATAATTTAGGAAATGTAAGGTATGTTAGTAAATGTTAGGAAGATCATGGTAAAAAAAAAAGAGCCTAGGCATCATGTTTCAAGAAATTATAAAGTAAAACTGCCCTGATATCTTAGGTACAGAGAATGTTATTATTGTTTGTCCTTTGTTCTCAACAGGGAGCATGACATCACGGAGGTGTTGCTATGACATGGAAATGAATTAGATGTAAGTGAGGGAAGGCTATGCAAAGTCAGCAGCCCCACTTTCTCCTCCAGAGCTCTCTGGGTCTAGTGGCCAGACAGACATCAAGATGACTGGACATGGCCCATGACTGGACATGCAGTCTTCCCCAAGAAAGACCTTGGCCTTTTAATGCTAAGGTCTTTAGCAGGTCTCAGTTTGACTGAGGCAAAGCCCATTCAGTGATGAAAGCTAGGTAAAAAAAAATGAGGCAAAGAATGACCTCTTTAACCTAGTTAAAAAAAATCAAACTGGGAGGGGAAGACTTTCATGATCTCTGGCTAATACAGAAACAATTCATATTTGCATTCACTCTGAGTCAATCAGGGCCCAAATGATGACCAAGTGGAGTTTGGCCTAGTACATATTATTGGCCAGTCAGTGAGAACAAGAGTAATTTGGGTTTGAGGCATGATCCTTAAGAAAGAAATTCAGTCTGTAAACTCCAAAGATATCTTGCAACATTTCTGAAGGGAAAGGAAGGAAGGAAAGAAGGAAGGAAGGGAGGAAGGAAGGAAGGAAGGGAGGAAGGAAGGAAGGAAAAACTTTATCACCCAACTGTACCTGGTACAGAGAATAGAATAGAAATGAAAAGAATTCACCATTCTCCTCCTGAAAGAAATCCCCAAATGAAAACTCCCAGGAATATTATAGCAGAATTCCAGCACTTTTAGGACAAGGAAAATATTTTGCAAGCAGCTGGAAAGAAATAATTCAAATATCATGGAGTGAGAGTCAAGATCACACAAGATTTAGCAGCTCCTACATTAAGAGAGTGGAGGGCTTGGAATATGATATTCTGGAGACCAAAGAAGCTAGGATTACAACCCAAAATCACCTACCCAGCAAAACTGAATATTATCCTTCAGGGTAAAAATACAGGACTTCCAAGCACTCCTGATAAAAAGATCAGAGCTGAGTTAAAAAATTGATATTCAAAGAAAAGAGAAGAATAAAAATTTGAATTTTTTAATTGAATTGAATAAATTTGAAAGAGTATGAAAGAGTCATCATAAGACTCAATGGGTTAAACAGTTTATATTCCTTTATGAGAATATGATTCGTGAAACTCCTAAGAACTTTATTACTAGTGCACTTAGAAAGAGTCTGCATAGACAGATGACACAGGTGTGAGTTGATCTCTAAAAAGAATGTAGAGGTGAGAAAGAGGGATGAACTGGAAGAAGGGGGAAAGGAGAGGTAGAATGGGGAAAATTTTCTCATGTAAAGGAGCTATGCAAAACAGAGCTTTTATACTGGAGGGAGAAATGGGTGGGGCAGTGCATAAACCTCTTCAGAATTGGTTCAAAGAATACACACACACACACACACACATGCACACGCACACACACACACACACACTTACTCAGTTGGGTGTAGAAATCTATCTTACCTAATAAGGAGATATGAAAGAAAAGGGACACAAAGGAAGGGGGACACAAATTTGAGGAGGCAGTGTTTGGAAGCAAGACAGACTTTTGAGGAGGGACAGGATGAAGAGAGAGAGAGAGAGAGAGAGAGAGAGAGAGAGAGAGAGAGAAGGATTAAACAGAGGAAAATGGGATGGAGTGAAAAGCACAGTTAGTGATCATAACTGTGAATGTGAATGACATGAGCTAACCCATAGAACAGAAGCAAATAGTGAAATGGATTGGAAAGTAGAATATAACAAAGTGTTTTGTACAAGAGACACAGTTAGGACAGAAAGGTACACATAGAATCAAAATGAAGGGCTGGAGTAGAGTTTATTATGCCACAGCTTAAGTGAAGAGGGATGGGGTGAAATCATGGTCTCAGATCACATAAAAGCAAAAATAAATATAATTAAAAGAGGCAATTAGGGAAATTACTTTTTGCTAAAAGTTACCACATACAAAGTAATTATACAAAATTCTGATAATGGCCTCATTTATCAAATATATGGAGAATTTTGTCAAATTTATAAATATAAGAGCCATTTCCCAGTTGATAAAAGGTTAAAAGATATGAACAGGAAGTTTTCAGAAGAAGAAATCATAGTAATCTGTAGTCATATAAAATGCTATAAATAACTACTGATTATAGAAAGGCAAATTAAAACAATTCTGAGGCACCACCTTATACCTATCAGGAACGACAAATGCTAGAGAGGATGAGGAAAAATAGGTACAATAATGAAGTGTTGGTGGAGTAGTCAACTGGTCCAAATATTCTGGAGAACAATCTGGAATTAGGACTAAAGGCTACCAAACTGTCATCCCTTTGATTCAGCAATATGACGACTAGGTCTGTATCCTAAAAGAGATAGAAGAAAAAGGAAAAGGACTTATATGTAAAAAAATACTTTATATATATATATTTTTTTTGGGGGGGGTGACAAAGAATTTGAAATTGAAGCCATCAACTGGAAAATGGCTAAATAAGTTGTGGCATGTGATTGTGATGGAATACTATTGTGCTATAAGAAATCATAAAGGGGAAGTTTCAGAAAAAAACCACATGTCAAGACTTATATGAACTGCTGTAAAGTAAACTTAGAAGATCTGGGAGATCATTGTGTACAGTAACAGCAATGTTGTAATGATGATTAGCTGTGAAAGATTGGGCTACTCTGATCAACACAGTGATCCAAAACAATTCTAAAGCACTCATGATGAAAAAATACTATCCTGCAGAAAGAGAACTGATGAACTCAGAGTGCAGAGTCTGTTTTTTTTTTAATGGCTAATATGAAAATACATTCAACATGCTTCCCCATGTACAATATTATGATATGTTGTTTGCTTTCTTAATGATTGAGGGAGATGTGGGAGGAAAGGAGAGAATCTGGAACTCAAAATTTAAAAAGAGAAGGATTTTTAAAAATAACTAATAAAAAAGAAAAAAAATAGAGTATGGATTGGACTGGTTGGCCCCTGAAGTCCCTTCCAACTTTTAAATAATGTGATGTTCTGATGAAGAGTTATGCTAGCTAATCAGTATAAGTGATGTCATTGGAGAGATTTATAAATACAAAAGAAGGTGAATAGTGAGAGTAAGTGTTAATCAACATGGCCTGCATGTCCCATTGACATCCATTCAAAAGCAAAGCATCTAGGGGAAGGCTCCAACCAAGTACATTGGGTAAACTCTTTTGAATAATTTATGGGAATACATGAATGAAAGATGCACAGGAAAAGAAAGTGTGTATGGGATACAGTATGCACCACAGGAGAAACTACTCACATCAATGAAATTGTAGATCTATCAATTACCTAAACATCAAAATTACTGTTTATGTTTGGATAATTTATTCATTTGTAAATCATTGTGTTATGATGCATATTTTTTCCCAAAAAATATGTCAAATGTCAAATATGAAGCTTATTTTTTCCCAAAAAGATTACTTTTCAGTTTTCTAGAAATCTGAGTCAAATTTATTCCTACCCTAATAATTAGTATTCTTGGGTTAATTGAAAACCAAACCACTTTACACATTTTTTTCCTAGGTTTTACTTACTTATCCAATTTATTCCATAGATCTATTTTTCAATCATTTACCCAGTACAGATAGTTTTTGATAAATGCTTCCTTGTGGTATAGTTTATATCCATATTCCTACTCTTTATGTAATGCTTCTTGATATTTTTGATCCTTAATCTATCTAAAGAATGTTGTTATTATTTTTGTTACTTGTAAAAAGCATCCCTTTGATCATTTGAATGGTATAGCACAAAATATGTAGAGTAATTTGAAAGTACAATCATTTTTACTATATTGACATGACCTAGCCATGAACATTGAATTCTAGATTATATTGTTAAACAGATTATTAACTTAAATCTAATCAAGAAAGTAATTATCACAGAGACAACATAATGTCAGAAAGAACAGGTCATGTCAGACTAATTTTGACAAGGCTACTCATATAATAGATTATGGAAATAATTTAACTAGTCTATGTGGCCTTATGAAAAGCATTTTATGAATTATATCACACTCTTCTTACAGAAAAGATGGAGACATATGGGCAGGATGATAGTACAATTATATGGATTTAGCACTGATTGAATGGTTGAACTTAAGGAATGAAAAAAGGAAAGAAGGAAAAAAAGAAACATTTTTAAGCACTTACTATGTGCCAGGCACTGTGCTAAGCACTTTGTCAATATCATTTTGTTTGATCCTTGCAACAACCCTAGGAGATAGGTGCTATTGTTTTCTCTATTTTATAGTTGGAAAAAAAGAAGTCTGAGGTAAGTAGAGCCTAAGTAACTTACCTAGAGTCACATAGCTAATGAATTGACATCAAATTGAAAGTTCTCCTGTGGGATTAGTGGCTTGGATATTGGCATAGATGGTGTATTTACTTATGAAGTGTGTATATATACATATATATATATATATATATATATTTAGGTTTGGGTATGGAAAACTTCCTAATAAGCATGCTCTTCAAAAATGGAATGGATTGCCTTGGGAGATAGTGGATTACTTCCCATTAGAGGTCTTCAGTAAAAGGTTGGATGATCAAAGAATTCTTGTTCATTCATTAGGTGGAACATAGATGTCTTTGCCAGGAATTAGCTGTGTGACCTTAGTTCAATTATCCTCTCTGAGTAATAGATTTCATTTCTTTGGAGAATAAACAGTAGTTCAAAATGTCATAGAATCAGAAAGCTTGGAGAAGACCTTTATTGAATGGCACTCACAATAGTAGGCCCCTCATGAATGTTTGTTGAAATGTTTCATCCAAAAGAAAGAAGGTCTAATGGTGGAATTATAGGTTTAGTGATGAGCTGCATGATCTCTAGGCAGAGCTGCAATTAGGAATTCTGCTGCAAGGGTCAAATTTAATTGAGGAAGAGAAGGAGCATTGTAGGTGGTCCTGGTAGGTGAAGCAGGTTGTCCATTAAGACCATAGCATCAGATTTGGAAGAAACCTTAGAGATTATTTTGTCCAGTCTCCTCATTTTGTAAGTCAAGTGAGACCCAGGTAAGTTAATTGTCTAGGATCATCTAGATAGTGGGAGTCAAAGTCAGGATTTGAACTCAGGTCTTCTAACTCCAAATTAATTTCTTTTTCCATTGGACAGACCCATGATCCTGCTCCCTTGCCCTCTCCCAGAACCTGTGTTCCCTGACAACCCTCTAGGGGGGTGGGCCAGCAGAGGGTAATAAGATAGGGGAATAGTATGGTCTCTGGCTTCTATAACTCTGAGTGTTGCTCCCTTCCTCCATCCTTCCCCCCAAAATTAGTTCCAGAATAAAACCATGGCTACCCCAGCTAAGTTATAATTCTGCTCTGAAATATAGCCTTCCTCCCTCAGACTTCATATAGTACTTTCTTTTGGGCCTTTCTAATGTACTCATTATCTAATACTGTGTAATATAGTTCTTTGTGATGTGTGTGTGTGTGTTTATGTGTATCTTATCCCTTGACCCTTGATTAGACTGAATTATATAAGGGCAGGAATTGAGTCTTATCCAAACTTTTGTTTTTTGCATAGTAATATATAAGCTAAGTGCTTAGTAAGTATTTGTAGAATTGAATTCAATTGAATATTCACAAGCAAATATTTATGAAAAGGGTTCACTTAACTCCCCCCCCCTCCATCAGAACTTGCCAATCTCTGTGTGATCAAGCTCCCTGGCTGGCACTGCCAGTCCTCCAAAATGCTATTTAGTGGAGCCAGTAAAAGAGTGCTGTTGTTTTACCTGAAAGACAGATGTGTCATGCATCCAGAATTAATGACACTTCAAGCATAAGGCTCTCCTTATTAGCTGAAGCATAAAAACCTCCTTCCGTTTCATGTAATATTGAAATACGGAGTTGACATCACACAATAAAAATGACATTAAAAGGATCATTTTCCATTCCCCTACTCCAGGGCCTAAACAATATTGGATTCTTTCAGCTGACTTCCGAGAACGAGATGTATATCTTTGGCAATGTGGGGCTGTCACTGTTATTGAGTTCTTGAGACAGAGGGGCAGCCAGCAGAGGCTCATATTGGGATGACAGTGGTTTTTATACCTCAAGCCTTGCTCTGTGTATGACTCATGTGGAAATGGGCCAACATCAAGCTTTATAGGAAACCCCACGATGGAAAGGGACACTCCTTCTATCGTTAAACACAGAGGGATGATCGATTTCCATGCACCACTCCAAAGAGGATGCTTGAAGGGAAGTCCACTACCCACCTCTCGTCTTTACTCTCCCAGCTCATTCACATCCAGGTTTTTGCCAAGTTATTTCTAAGCTTTTCCCATAATGTCTCTACCATCTCTCCCCTTCTATGACCTCAAGCCCACTCCTGGTCCTCATCATTTTTCATATGGAATGTTATAGTACCCTCCTAATCTTTCTTGCTCTAGTCTTTCTTCACTCAGCCTCAATGCAGTGGATAGAGCTCTGGGCCTGAAATCAGGAAGAGCTGAGTTTGAATCCAGCCTCAGACACTTACTAGCTATGTGACCCTAGGCAAGTCCTTTAACATATTATGCCTCATTTTGCTCATCTACAAAATGGGGTCAATAATAAAACTTATAAACGAGATAATAGTTGTAAAGCCTTTTGCCAACCTTGGAAAGCTATATATATGCTGTCACCATTACCATCTTATAGGATAATAGCATTCATGGCCTCTTAGATATGCAAGGGATCCCAGAAAGGAACTGTCCAATCCCTATGTGAGCAGGAATTCTTTTTACAGCACTCATGGTGTGTGATCATCTGGCTTCAGCTTGAAACTTTCCAGTGATGGAAAACTCACACCTTCTTGAGGACGCCCAGAACATTTTTGGATAGCTCTAATTGTTAGGACCTTCCATTAAGGGAAATGATATGGCACAGTGGAAAGAATACTAGATTTGGTATCAGAAAGAAAAGGTTCGAATCCTGGCTCTCATAGTGGCTGCCTAAGTGATTTTTAGGTGAGTTACATTACCCCTGTAAAGGTCAATTTCTTCATGTATAACATGAGAGAAGTGGTCTAGATAATCCTTATGGTTCAATCAATCAAAAAACATATTTTAAGTACCTACTATGTGCTAGACATTATGTTAATGCTCTAAATCTATTATACTTCTAAGCCAAACCTACTGTTCTTCAACTCCTATACATTATTCTTTAGCATTTTACATAATAATTTTATATAATAGTATTTATATAGGACTTTTAGGTTTTCAAAGCACCTTCCAAATATAATAACTATTAAGATAACAATAATAATGGTAATAGTAATAGTTAACATTTATATAGTGCTTTTAATTTACAAAGCATTTTATGTATGCTATCTCATTTGATCCTCACAACAATCCTGAGTGGTAGGTGCTATTATTATACCCATTTTAGAGATGAGTAAACTGAGACAGATCAAGGTTAAGGGACTTACCTAGGGTCACATAGCTAGTAAACATCTAAGTCAGGATATGTACTCAGGTCTTCCTTATTCCAAGTCCAGGGCTCTATCCACTGTAACACCTAAGTGGTCTGAGAAAAAAACAAAAATAAAAGAAATGCAGTAGTTTAATGTTATTATCTCATTTTATCCTCATAATAACTCAGGAGGTAGAGTACTATATTTTTCCCCATTTTCAGATGAGGAAACCAAGGGACATCAAAGTTAAAGGGCATGTCCAGAGTCACACACAAAATTAGTAAGATCACTAATGGCAGAATAGTTTATGCCATTGGCTTCCTTGCCTTAAGTGTCTGGTGCTACCTTTGAACTCAGATCTTCCTGACTCCAGGTCCAGCATTTTAACCATTATGCTACCTGTCTCCCTAATCCTGTTCATTTTTAGAACTAGAAGGAATGGTAGAATTTATCTAGTGCAACTCTCCCCTTTCACAGATGGGGAACCTGAGTTCTATGGAGGTGAAGTCACTTGCCTAGCATTCCACAGTTAGTAGCTGGAGGAGTAGATATCTGCTTCCAGCTTCTGTGACTCCCAGTACAGCTCTCTTTCCATTAAATCCTTTTTAATCACAAATATCAGCATTCCCCCAGGGGCAGCTAGGTGGCGCCATAGTGAAGAGAGGACCAGGTTGTAAGTCAGGAAGACTCATGTCCCTGAGTTCGAATCCAACTTCAGACACTTCCTGTTTGACCCTGGACAAGTCCTTTAATCCTGTTTGCCTCAGTTTCCTCATCTGTAAAATGAGCTGGAGAAGAAAAGGGAAAGCTACTCTAACATCCTTGCCAAGAAAGCCCCAAATGGGGTCCTAGAGAGTTGGCCATGATTGAAAATGTCTATACAAGAGCAAATCAGCATTCCCTTCCTCTTCCTTAAGCCCTCTGACTGACTTAAGAACAGGTAGAGGCCCTCAGTCCTTTGCTGTTTACCTTTTTGTCAGTGTCTGGGATAAAGATGTGGATGGCATGCTGTTAACAAGTGCAGATGACATCAAAGTGAGAGGAAGAGCCAACACACTGACTGATGGAGTAAGGATTGAAAAATACTGTATTAAGATGTAATAGAACATTGGGCCAAATCAAGTATTAGCCATAACAAGGATGAAGTTAAATTTTTCTCCTTGGATCAAAATAAATTTGACTATATAAGTTCTGGACAGGACATGTATGACTATGTAAGAGGTGATTTTTTTTGAAGATCTGAAGGGACACAAGCTCAACATAGGATAGCGGCAGGATACCAAAAGAGTTAATGTGGTCTTTGGCTGGAGTAATAGATGCCTGGGATCTAGAGCAGGGGTGGCCATTGTCCTATAATGTTGTCTTGCCCAGACTGTGCCTGTGTTCCATTCTGGGGACTGCATTTTTTCAAGAACTTTTGAGAAATTGGAAGAAGTCCAGAGAAATGCCCAGAATGATTAAAAGACTAGAATTTAATAATAAATAAAAATAATTTTACATCTATCTATATATTTGTATCTAATGGTAGTTATCCCTAGGGTAGGAAGATAGGGAAGGAAAAAAAAGGGAAAAAAGACATTTACATGTTAATTTTGTTGTATATTTGAAAGGAATAGCAAGTTATATGTAGCAGATTTGCAGTTTCATCTGCAATCAACTTTTTTATTGTACTATATAATAGAAATGCTTGTTTTATTCCATAAATTAAAAAGACTGGAAATCATGGCATATGAGAATTGCCTTTAGGAACCTGGGATGCTTAGTACCTTGTCAAATGAGATAATATCTATAAACCTCTTAGTACATTGTTTGGCACATAGTAGGCACTTGATCAATATATGATCTCTCCTATCATTAAAATACATGGAGTATACTAGGTCTTCATAGAAGATTTGGGGCTCAGCTACAGAGGCTACCAGGAGGCTTCTTTAACACCTCTAAAAGTAACAAGTATGCAACCATTTTTTGTCTGTTCTTCATTGTTTCTTGAGATTGAAGATGAGAAGTCTCAGAGATACTCTTCCACACAAGCACTCAGCTAAGTGGATTCTTGGGGCATAATTTCAGCATTGTTTGCTTCCCTTTGTGACCAGAACAACCAAGACAGGTGCTCTAGTTTATCATCTTTGTCCAGAGATAAACACTGAACAGCAGAGACTCTACCCAGGGGTCTTGGCTCTCCTGAGAAAAGTGAGAGGAATGACCTACCAGATGTTTGGCAAAGTGTTATGGAACATTAGGGCCAAGGAACATAGTGAATACTTAATAAATACTTGAGTCAAGACCACCTGAGTACTGAGTCAGTGAAGCAAATACATATGGCCAAAGGGTAATTTGTTTCAACTGGCCATTGTGTAGATTGGCCACAAATCCTAAAGAACAATAGGCAAGGACTAAGAACTAAGAATCTCCAGGAAATACACAAAGGGAGGGATTTTGCAGCCACTCTCAGTCTGTGATTCTTTTTCTTCCTTGGGCACAATTACTGTTATCTATGCTCAAAACAAAGGCTGGTTTTCCTCTTAGAAGAGAAGCTAAATGGAGTTTGAGGAAGCCTCTTCACTCTCCAAGTTATTAGGGAGAATTAAGTGTTCCAGGAATTTGAAAAAAAAAATGGAAGCAAGAATTCAAGTTAAAAGCAAAGAAAAGAAAGAGATTTACTTAGTTTGGAGGAGGCTGTTAAGTTTTTCGCAGATTTTTTTCTACTTCATCAACTTTGGAAACAGGCAATATTCAAGAAAAGTCCGAGCCATCAAGCACATGTACAGACACCTGTACACACATCCACAAAATTTGGGTGATACATAGCAAGGATTAGAGATCTTGAATTATGGAGATGATTTCTACCTCATTGATATCACTGGGACTTAGAAGGATGTGAATTGGATTTTGATGAATATGACTGTGGACAAGTGGGGTCCTAGGATGGGAGTTTCAAGAACTGAAAAGGTTAAAACCTCTAGAGCATGTTCTCTGGCCCCATTGATAAGGCAAATGGCAAGAAGACTGTTAGTCTAGTCTTCTTCCTCCTCCTCTTCCTCCTTTAACAGATGAGGAGACTGAGGCTCAGAACTTTCAAGGTCATACTGATAATAAGTAATATAGGAGGGTTATTTCTGCCAGGTCTTATGATGCCAAGTTCAACACTCTTGCAACTTGTGCCACTATATACAGATTAGATGCACTTCAAAACCTTTTTAGGGAACTCAACCACCAGATGAATAAGATTTAGCAGTCTGCCAGATATTCCCCGGGTAACTCTATGGAGACCATCAGGGATAGATATAGCACTACCAAATCTCCTGGATTATGTCCCAGTAAGGCCCCTGCCCAGATATATCTTCTTGTCTCCTTTTGATGGTATCTAAGAGTAACTTGGAAGGAAAAATTAAGAACAATCTGTGTCTGGTATGTAAAATGAATCTCAGTTATCTGTGCCCAAGATGAGTTTAGAATTGGGACTGTGGTTCAGATTAGACCTGAAGTGGAGACTAAGTTTAGGGTTTATTCTGTGGCTGTTATCCACAAGAACAAATACCCAAAAGATTGCTTTATGGCTGACCTCTGACTGGGCAGGGTCATTCTCTGAAGCCAGAAGCCAGTTGTAATGAAAAAACAAACTCATCTCCTATCTTCTATGCCACCCCACAAAGTACCAAAATGCCATCCCCAACCCCAGGTTTGGCCAGTGAAGTAAACTTGGGGGAAAATTCCAATACAAGTCCTTTCCTCTGTTGATTTTCTCCAACATATTCTATATATGTCTTGTTTGTATATAATGCTTTGCATATTTTCCTTCTAGTGTAAAGTCTCAGTGCGGGACCAAGGAAAGGGCTCAGTCTACAGCTAGGGTTAGGTGTTAGTCTGTGGCTGAGCAACAGCATTTCTACTCATGATAATTTAACTATACTGTTGTTCAGTCATTTTTCTGTCATATCTGACCCTTCATGATCCCATTTGGCATTTTCTTGGCAAAGATACTAGAGTGGTTTGCCATTTCCTTCTCCAGGTCATTTTGCAGATAAGGAAACTGAGGCAAACAGGGTTAAATGACTTGCCCAGGGTCACACAGCTAGTAAGTGTCTGAGGCCAGATTTGACCTCAGGAAGATATGTCTTCCTGACTCCAGGCCCATCAGTCTATTTATTTCCCCTCCTAGGTGACTCTGGTTACATCATCATTGTCATCATCATTGTCATAATAATAGCTAACATATTTATATAGTTACTTAAATTTTTCAAAAGAGTTTTTGAAGCATAAATTATCTCACTTGATCCTCATGACAACTCTGATGAAATAGGTGCTATTTTGCCCATGAGAAAACTGAATTTCAGAGTGGTCGATCAACTTGTCTAGAGTTCACAGAGCTACTAAATGTCTGCACAATATATGAAAATGTATATATTATATGTTTATTATAGATTAATGAATGCATGACTGACTGAATGAAAAGTATCTAGTATATTCACTTACTACTTACCAAGCATTATGCTAAGGACAAGAGATAATACAAAAGAAGGTTGCCCTCACATAACTTATATTCTAAAGGAGAAAACAACACATATGGTAGTGATAGCCAAAGAAGGAAGCTTTATTCTGGGAAATCATAAAGATAGTTAATGGAAGAAAAAATGGGACAATTCATTAACTGAGTGATAGGCTTTAAATATCTGGGAGGAATCTTTGAGATCATATATTCTGACCCCTCCTCCCAATCTCCTTTTACAGAAGAAAAAAAAATGATGCTCAGAGAGGGCAAGTGACTGGTTAAATCTACACAGGTTAGAAGCAGTAGGCCTAGATCTTAGACTCCAAGTCCAGGCTTCTTTGCATTACCACAGACTGCCTCCCTTTACATTCAATTCAAAATATAAGTGTTGAGGCTCAGAAAGAGGATATCAGAGAGGTGGGCAAGTCACATAGAAAAGAAAGACAGCATCCATTTTCCATTAGTATACATTCAATGTTAAGAAATCTAGAGGAAGCCTCACTCTCCCTCTTCCCTCCCCAATATTGGGGTGACCCTTTGCAGAGAATTTATGGGAAGTCTTAGACAAGCATATCACAAGATAAGAAGATATAGTTAAGGGGCAACTAAGTGGCAGTGAATGGAGCACCAGCCCTGGAGTCAGGAGGACCTGAGTTCAAATGCGGCCTCAGATACGCCATGTGACCTTGGGCAAGTCTCTTAACCTCAATTGCCCTCCAAGAAGCAAAAAAAAAAAGAAGAAGAAGATATAGTTGGCTCAGGAAGAACACTTTTGTAGGAAAAATACACATAAACTAGATCACAGATCTATCCAAGTTTCAAAGTACTGTGTGTAGACAGGAAAATGGATAAATAGTGAGGGACCTGGGCTTAGTTCACAGAATAAAAAGAGGAATTAGAAAGAGCCCCAGTCATCAGAGAGTCTCTTAAGAGCCTAACTAAGATGGGAAGACCAATATCTCCAATACAAAATAAACTGTGTTGAGTTCATGGAGGTTTAGAGAAAGGGGAGGACTTGTGATGGAGGTTACTAACAATTTTTGCCTGTAATTGCACTATCTGGCCCCCATGGTTGGAACATTCTCCCTTCTTGTCTCTTTTCTTAGAATCTCAAGTTTCTTTTAAGAGTCAGTTCAGATTCCTCTACCCAAGGTCTTTTCTGATGTCCCCAGATACTAATGCTTTCCCACCATTCAGTTATTTAGTCAGGCAACAAGCATTTATCAAGGAATTAGTAGGTACATTGGAGTCCACCAAGGACTTCACTCCCTGAAATCTGTATACATTGACCTTGCATTTTTTTGTAATTTCACTTTGTATTTGTGCTCCTTCTTTCCAGTAGGTCTTGAGGTATGGATAAGCAGTATAGCAAGTCCCCTCTCTGAGGACCAGTCTATGTAATCATAAATCAACTCATCATCAGTAGACTAGCCCCTTGGTGATGAATTATTTGGTCATGGCAACATAATGATTTCCATTAAGTTGAAAATTTATGTTACACAGAATGCAATGGAGAAACACAAGGTAGGTGTACTAAGATGCAACATACAATCTTATGTGTCCCCCTTCTGCATCTGAAGTGACTGCTAGAGAATGATGGAAGTAGGAGAAGACACTGCTAAAGACCACACAGTTGTTGTACCATCTATCAACCAAATTTACTGTTACCCTAAAAATGAGATCTTTGTCTAGTGATCTACCACTGTTGAGTTGTAATATGTCATCATTACCATTATTGCTAGAAACTAATCTAGAAGAAAGAAGTAACTTTCAGCAGAATGAAAGAATGACACAAAGATACTTTATGGAGAGGATTTGGTGGAGTTGCTTTTATTGTATAGCCAAAGGTAGGTAGGAAGGAAATATGCACTTATTAAGTGCCTACCATGCACCAGGTACTTTGCTAACTGCTTTACAAATATTGTCTCATTTTATCCTTACAAATAACCTAGGGAAATAGGTGTTTTTATTAGCTCCATTTTAGAGTTAAGGAAACTAAGAAAAAGAGAGGTAAAGTGACACCTAAGGTCATAAGGTAATAAGTGTCTGAGGCTGGATTTGAATACAGGTCTTACTGACTCCAGCCCTAGGACTCTATCCACTACTTCATCTAGCTGCCTGATTTATAACAGCATCTCATTTTATCTTCAGAACAAACCAGGGAGGAAAATATTATAACTTTTACAGATGATGATAACAAACTTTCGCCAGAAACAAAAGCCCATCTTTTTAATACTTATATTGTACCAGTTTTATTAATTAATTGTGAGACATAGTGCAATGGTAATGGAAATTTGAAGATCTTCCCTGCCCCCAATAGACTGAATGTAATCACTTGGAGCCTGTGGTGGGAGAAGTTTTCTGAATGGTTAGAATAAGAAGGGTGGAATAGAGCTGAGAGGAAACTGGGAGAGCAGTTAGAACAAAGGGAAGAGAGACAATGCAAGCAAGGAGACAGCTAGGCTGTGAGTTTTTGTTTGTGAGAAGGCTTTGGAATGTTATTGCTCTCTGCAGTGTTATTGTGTATAGATTCCTTTGTTGCAAAGATGCATTTGGTTTTCTCGTGTTGGAGTTTGACTTTCTGGTGTTGGAATAAATGGTTTGCTTCTGTCTATATGGAGAGGCTGTTATATTTTGCAACTCAGAACTATGCTGGTATATTCATAGTTGCTGTCGGTGCTGTGAATATTGCCTTGGTGATACACATAGAACATAATGATTTCCAATTGTTGAAATTTTATGTTACACAGAATGCAATAGAGAAGCACAAGGTAGTTGTACTAAGCTGCAACATATAACAAGGTAGGAACTTTGAAGCAGATAGGAGGAAAGCATGTCAGTAGGGAAACATGATAGGATAAAAGTCCCATACAGTGGGCATGCATAGGTTGATCTTGATGGGTATCATTGGACAGAACATCCAAATTGAGGAGAGCACCATTTGTGTAACACAGAAATCCATGCTGTACATTATGTTTTCCCTTCAGTAGAATGCCAACTCCTTGAAGGCAGGGAGGATTGCAATTTTATCTGTGTATCACCATAGTATAGCATAATTCCTATTACATAGCAAGAGATTAATGAATGCTTTTTGAATTGACTTTGAAGATCAGGGAATGTTTCTGGCCAGAAGTAGCCTTTGAGGTGGTCTTGTAAGGATAAAATGGATTTCAAAAATCTGAGGTGGGATGGTGGTAGAGATAAGACAGCTCCTAAGGATGATGTCTTCTGCATAGAGTACTGTTCTCTATGGGGAGTTGTATGATTCCCAAGAATAGGGGGTTTGGAGTCAGATAATGGGAGGGCCTTGGATTCAAGGCAGAGAAGTTAGGATTATATTGGGCAGACAATAGGCAGCCATGGAAGATGTTTGAATAGGGCAGTGACATGATCAAAGTTTTGCCCTTGGAGGAAGATGATTTAAAGAACACGTGGCTTGGGAGGAAGAGAGCCTAGAGTATGAGAGAATGCTTATGCCTGCACAATATATGGCCCAGCTAACTCCCAAAGGATTTTGGGCCCCTGTCACATGACCTGTGGCAAACAACCATTGTCAGTCTGTCTCTAATCTAGCCTATCAGTGGCCCAAAGAAGTTTAACCTACTTTAATTTTGGCCCCTACCTGCTGCCAAGTTGCGCAATTCTGACTTAGGAGATAGGTGCAGTTCTCTAGGGGTAAAGGTAGCAAGAACCTCAATAGGAGGGGAGCAGTGGGAGTATAAAAGAAAAGGTGATACAGGAGATATCTTCTAAGACTGGTTAGGTACGTGGGGAGAGGGAGAAGAAACAATCAAAGACTTTGAAATTTCCAGCATGAACGATGATGCAAATAGTGCCATCAAAAGTAGCAATATCACATTTTACAAAGTTGTTTTATCACCATTAATAACAACAATAATAATAGATATCATTTATATAGTTCCTGCTATGTGCCAGGATCTGTGCTAAGTGCTTTCTACAAAAAATAGATGCTAACATTATTCCCTTTTGTCAGATGAGGAAACTGAGGCAGATGAAGATGAAATGATGTATCAGAGTCTCAAAATTTATAAGTGTCTGAGGCTGGATTTGAGTTCAAATGGTACCACCTACCTGCCCATTGTGACATATACTTCTAGTATAAAGGAAAGACTGCAAGCCCAGGAGTCAGAAAATACAGCTCTCCTTAGGGCTCCTGCTTGGCTCTTGGGCCCATGCTTAAAGGGCCAAATCAAGAGAGGGATGCAGGTGGTGTCTCTATAGTGGGGCAGTGGAGAAGCCCATGTCCTGTGCTGCCCACCTCAAATTAAAGCCACTGTAGACCCTCACTGCCCCCTATCTGACTTCAGCCTCTGTGTCTGATGGGACCACTTCAGGGTACCCTTCCCCTTAACCCTTCCTTCCCTAGACTTTGGTGGCAGGGAGGGGAGTACCTGTAGAGTAGCAGGGTTGACCAACCTTCTATGACAGGGACCAAGACAACCAATGGGAACCAGTGGGAACCCCAGGAGTCTTCCAAACATTGCCCTACCCTCACCCCTCTTTGCCATCAGGGATGCCTTATTTATTTGTTTATTGGACCCTGCTCAATTTGGATAGAGTATAGAAAAAGCTCCTTTCCATCTCTGATGCCCAGAGATTCTCTAACCTTTCCCCCCTTCCCTACTTTTCCCAAGCAGAAAGTGATGAACTCCTTTCCCTGCAACTAACCACACCTCAACAATCCATGTGTATGGGTATATATGTCTTGGATGAGGGGATCCTTGGTTGGGAATGCGCCCCCTCCCATCAGCAACCTTATCGGATTCCATTGCTCTGCTTCCACTCTCACTTTCTTGAGACTTAGTTGTTGGTTCCTAATCTCAGCCCACCTCGAATCTGGCTTTATTATTTACTATTCCCCAAGCAGGTCCTGGGGTCTATGTTCTTTACCCCTTTGCCAACTCCTGTTAACTTGAGAAGGCCTGCTATCTCAGTCCCAAACTGTTATCACACTTGGGATTGCCTGGGAGAATTGTGGGGTGCTGTTAGCCAAAGCCTAGGTCAGTGCATTTCACTGACCTTGATCCTCCCATCCATAGCATGCCTTCTCCCACCTAAGATGCCTACCTAACCTTGTATTTCTCTTATATACACTGGAATTGAATTTGGGAACTCTCTCATTTTGAATGTTGGTCCTGGGAGGCAGGGAGAGAGGGGACATATCCCAAGAAGCAGAGGCCCCAGGAGAGCCAAGGAATGGCTGGGTCCCCTGGTTAGGAGCTGACCTGGACGTTGGTAAGCAATGTCCTGATCTCCTGAGTTCCTTCCCCAACTGCCAGCTCCCCTTAGACAGCAAATAAATCTCTTCCCAGCCTCCTTCCTGACTCCAGGGCTCCTGGGGAGGGAATGGAGGAACTTTCTCAGCTTTAGTACATAAAACAAACTTTGAGATTCAAATTATTGTGATTTTTTTCTCCATTAAAATGGCCACTTCTGGTTTCTGGTGCTGCTCAAAAAAAATGGCCTCCAAGGTTTTTTACAGCTCTCAATCTAATACCGTTACTCTCTGCTGAGTTGTGGGCATGGATTTCATTTGGCGCCATGGGATTTGTTAAAGTTGTCAAGAGTAACACCTGCTTCAAGAGGTACCAAACGAAATTCCAGAGAAAGAGAGGAGGGGGAAAGGGATTATTGTGTACAGAAGCCCATATCAATCTTGGAGAAAAGCAAGTACACAATACAAAAACACAGGTTGATAATCCTAGGCAGCAGCAGATATCATCTGCCATATTGCTTATGCCTGTATAGAAAGAGATATGATTGTACAGCTTATGGTTACTTATGAGTCACCAAAGTATGGTGACAGGCTGGCCTGATGAATTATGCTGCAGTTCATAGGCTGATTTGCTGCTGACCCACAGACTTTTTAAGAGATTTGGTATGGAACCTTATGTGCAAACGTTAGGTAGAAGTGAATGAGAGGAGTAAAATGTGGAAAGCATTGATGTTATGTGTGAGGAATAGCAAAGACAGCATCACTTTATCAGAAGTGCATGGAGGCGAGTCATGGGTAAGGAAATTGGAAAGGTACAAAGAGGCCAGCTTATGGAGGGCTTTAAAGGCCATAAAAAAGATTTTATATCTGATTCAGGAGGTAATGGGGAATTGATAGAGTTTATTGAGTAAGGGGCTGACATCATCTGACCCTTGCTTTAGAAAGATAATTTTGGCAGCTGAGTGGAGGATAGATTGAAGTGGAGAGAGACTTGAGACAAGGAGACCCATTAGGAAGATATTACAGCAATTTAGCTGGGAGGTGATGAAAGCCTATAGTAGGGTGACTGCTGTGTGAGTGGAAAGAAAGGGATGCATATAGGCAGTGAGGTGAAGGAATGTAGAAAGAACAAGACTTGACAACAGATTAGATATGGGGTGGGGCTGAGTATAAGAGATAGACCAAGGATGCTATTGAGATCGCAAGCCTAGTTGATTGAGAGTATGAGAATGTCCTTGACAGTAATGGGGAACTTAGGAAAAGAGTAGATTTTGGGGAAAGAATAATGAGTTCTGTTCTGGGCATGTTGAATTTGAGATGTCTATTTGAGAAATCTATTTCAAGATGTTTAAAAGGCAATTGGTAATATAATACTATAAGTTAGGAGCAAGGATAGGGTTGGGAGAATCATCTACATAGAGATGGTAATTGAAATGAAGGAGGCTGTTGACGAGATCACCAAGAGAGATAATGCAAAGGAAAACAGAGAAGAGGGTCTAGGACAGACCTTTGGGGGACACCTTCAGTTAACAGAGAAATATCCATCAAGGGAGACTGAGAAGGAGCTGTCAGGTAGGAAAAGATCAGCAGTGAGCAGTGTCATAATGATTTATAGAGTAGAGGGCATGCACTAGAAGCAAACTCTTTGGTACCATTTAGGGAGCTGTAAATGGTGGTGTAACTTTTCCTCATGGTACTAATACCTGGTTATGCTACAAAAAGTAAAGAATTCAATGATGAGGCACATTGTAAGCACAGCATGAGTCAAAATGTTGAGGATTATATGAATTATGTCATAGAAGATGATGAAGACATTATATATACACATATATATTATATGTACGTATACATATATACAGACATATACACAATTCTTATAGCAGATAAAGAAAATATAATTCCGGATATGGAGGAGATTTGCACAAAAACTCCTGCTGGCGTATGGGAGAATCCAGTAGATAAAAAGAAATCCAAGAGGGAAGTTAAAAAAGGAAAAGGTGAATCCGTCTCCAAGTGTTCCTTGCCCAGAAAATCCAAGTTGCTCAGGAGAAGGGGCATGTTTCCTCAAGGGCGAGGAGTATGTGGTTGGCAGCTAAACCATCACCATTTGTAATTTTCTGTGAAGATTTTCAGATGAAGATAACAAACTTATTGAATCAGAATAACAAGCAAATCTGTAGAGTAAGTGTTCTCCCCATTTCACTGATAGGCAGACTTGAGTGGTTCAGTAACTTTTCCAAATTAAGTCAGTGGCAGAATAGAGACGCAAACCTGGCTCTCCTGACTTCTAGCCCAAGGACATTTTCCCTTCTATCAGTCTAGACACATGAGCTGGAACCCACCCATTCTCTTTTTCCTCTTAAAGTGTGGCTTCCCACTTCAGCATTGACAGGTGGGGCTTGGCCCTGCCCCACACACTGCTTCAGGAATAGTTTCTTCTACAGCTTGTGAATCTGCCTGAGGCTCTGGAACCGTTTGCTATGAGAGTGACAGAGTTAATTTCCCAAACACCATATGAGCTTAACGGGTGTTGATGAAGATGACTGTTTGGGTTTTTTTCTTTTTAATTTTAAATTAGAAATCATATTTAAAAAAATTAAATCTGGTTTTGGGAGAAGGAAGGCATCAGGGAGAATGTGTTTGACAGACACACTGTTGAGCAAACAGAGCTTAGGAAACAACTGGACTGTCTCTGGAAGTGGCCAGGCTCAGGGCTTCAGGGCACAGGGCCTGGGAAATCTCAGTGGCGGGGATGAAACTGCTCAGACCAGACCATCTTTTCCTAAGGATGAGCCAGGATCTCTGACCTGTGAATTGGATGACTGGACTTTGCATAAGACTGATGGAGTGGAAAGACTGCTCGAACTGGAATCAGCAGAACTACATTCAAATCCCTAGCTGTGTGGCCTTGGGGAAATCATTTCTCCTCCATAAGCTTTAGTTTTCTGGCCTGTAAATTGAGAATTGGACCAGACAAGCCTTATGCAGTTTGTCTAAGCTCCCTTCTTGCACTAAACTGTATGATTTTCTAATTATGGACAGGATCAGCTTTTATTGTCCTCTCCTGTTCAAGAACCTATCATGAACCCCTGTGTCTTACCATGTGAATTCCAAGCTCTCCTATCATATATTATTCTCCATAGTCCTCTCTTTGTTTCTTCTCTCTTGAACTCTGTCTCTCTCCCTTTCTCTCTCCATCCTTCTCTCTCTCTCTCCCTCCCTCTCTGTCTCTCTCACTCCTTTCCTCCTTTTTTCTTTCACTCTTCTTCCCTCTCCTCTATGTCTTCTCTGTCTCTCTCCCTTCCCCTCTGTATCCTCTATCCCTCTCTTTCTCTGCCTCTCTTTCTTTCTATCTCTTCTTCCTGTTCCACCCCACCCTAGTCTTGTCACCTTTTCCTTTACTACACAGCACCCTTAGAGTCATAACAATTCAGAAGGAGAAGGGACACCAGAAGTCATCTGTCCTGACCCCTCCTAGAATCCTGGATTCCCCCTACACCAGCCTCATCCATTAGTTAGCCAGACTCAGCTTGAAGATCTTCAGTGATGGAAGCTCACTACTTCTAAGAGGTGGCCCATTCCATCTGTGGATCACTTTCCTTCAATTTGAGATGAGATCTGCCATCCTAGGACTTCTCTGTTATTCAAACTCTGTTGTTTAGAGATACACAAATTAAGTACACTTCTTCTGCCCCATGATAGATAGTCCTTTGGATATTTGCAGACAATGGCTATATACCCTGTTCCCCCAAGTCTATAGATAACTGGATTATGAAAGCTGGAGATGATCCTAGAGATTTGCCTCTAATCCCCTCATTTATGTTATATGCCTTATCATTTTACAGATGAGGAGACTGAGGCAAGTAGTACATGGATAGAATTCTGAACCTGGAGTCAAGAAAATCTGAGTTTAAATTCAGCCTCAGCCATTTATGGCTCTGTGATGGTGGGTAAGTCATTTAATGTCTTTCTGTCTCAGTTTTCTCATCTTTAAAATGGGGATGAGGGCAGCTAGGTGGTACAGTGGATAGAATGCCAGACCTGAAGTCAGAAAGACTCATCTTTCTGAATTAAAATCTGGCCTCAGACACTTTCCAGCTGTGTGACCCTGGGCAAGTCTCTTAAGCCTGTTTGCCTCAGTTTCCTCATCTATAAAGTGAGTTGGGGGAGGAAATAGCAAGCCATTGCAGTATCTTTGCCAAGAAAACCCCAAATAGAGTTATGAAGAGTCAGACTTTATTCAAAGAACTAAACAATAACAACAAAATGGGAAAAATAGCAGTTCCTTACTATAGTTGTTGTATTAGAGGAAATAATACTTGTAAAGTGCTTTACAAACCTTAAAGAACTATATATAAATGCTAGCTATTGTTAAGTGGCTTGCCTAAAGTCACCCATGAAGTCAGTGGAGCAGCTAGGACTAAACCCTATATCCACAATTTTGGGGTTAGTACTTTGGTAATACTTTGTGTTTATACCACAAAATGCATCCCTGTTTTGTGGATACCATTGATATTCTTTCAGGATTCATGGGTGTGAGTCACATTGCCCCTACCCAGGCTTTAACCTCCTCAAAGATAGGGAACAATTCTCCTGTTCTTTGTAGAGTCGGCTAATTGACTTACCTACAATCCCCCAAACAGCTGGTGGCTTGAACCTGGGTCTTTCTTAAGTTCAATTCTGTTTGGCTATACCTTACTGTTTTCTTTGTAGAAGCTATTGAAGTGCTTTTATAGTCATTCCTTCCTTTGATCTTTACTGAACCTCAGTGTGTGGTATGGTGGAAAAGGGCTGGATTTGGAATCTGAATACTTGGGTTCAAATTCAAGCTCTGATGATTACTACTGGTGTTACTTCCTGACCCATGTCCTTAGTGAATGTTTGTTGACTTGTCTTGTGGACTTGGGAATGTTATTTAACATCCCTGAGCCTTAATTCTCCAAGGTTGCTTCTCACTCTAAATTGATGCTCCTGTGAGATTTCCTGATCTGTAGACTGGGGAATGAAGCCTAAAGAGAATATGTGACAGTGATGGGCACATTGTTACTTAATGGCATTCCAAATCATTATTATCCTCTCATGTGTTCTGCTCCATGAGGAAGGAGTGGTCCTTCCCTTGTCCCAAGCCAAATGCTCTACTGGGTCCTTGAATCCCATTACCTCCCATCTCTCATTTTCCCCTTTTCTTACGTATTACACCTCCTCCTATGTACAGTAGCCTATCTCACTAACTAAAAGGTACCCAAGACTCCTTGGTCATTAAAAACAAAACACAAAAATGAAACAAAACAAACAAAAAATCAACACAACCTTCACTGGACCCTGATTCCTAGTGCTGCCTCTACTGTCCCTCCACCCCTTACTTCTCTACTCTGAACTCCAGGAACAGAGGATCACATATCAAAATATAGAAGGGACCTTAGAGACTGTTTTGTCTAACCTCCCCATTATACAGATGATGAAAAAGAGGCACAGAGAGGTTGAGTGACCAGACCACAGAGTTAATGAATATCAGGGAAAGGAATTAAATTCGTGTCTTTCTTTCTCCAAGGCCAGCATTCTATCCACTAAGGCATGCTACCTCTCCTCCCTCTCTCTACCTTTACACAGACTATCTCTTTCTTAAAATATTCTTCTATTGAGTGGCTAGGTAGTACAGTGAATAGAGCACCAGCACTGGAGTCAAGAGGACCTGAGTTCATATCCAGCCTCAGACCCTTGACACAATTACTAGCCATGTGACTTTGGGCAAGTCCTTTATATATATATATATATATATATATATATATATATTTTTTTTTTTATTTTTACATTGTCTCCTCCTCTCAAAATTCATCTTTTTTTCAAAGCTCAGCTCAGGTCACACCTTCTCCATGAAGCTTTCCTTGATCCTTCTCTACCTTATCATACAAGGTTGTTAGTGCTTTCTCCCTTTTCAACTTTCCTTTTATTTCCTTATCTATTGTTGTTATTGAGTTCTTTCAGTCATGTCTGACTCTTCATGACCCTATTTGGGGTTTTCTTGGTAAAGATACTGGATTTGCCATTTCCTTCTCCAGCTCATTTTACCAATGAGGAAACTGAGGCAAACAGGGTGAAAGTTACTTGCCTATGGTCACACAGCTAGTAAGTATTTGAGACTAGATTTGAACTCAAGAAGATGCGTGTTCTTGACTCTAGGCCTGGCACTCTAGTCACTGTGCCATGTAGGTATATTGTATCCCACAGAAGAATGTAAGCTCCCTGAAGGCAGAGATAATCAGATTGAAATTTGAAAGAGATCTCAGCAACCATTTAGTCCAACCCAAACATTTAGTCCAATATGCCAAAGGAATCCTGACTACAGCACACCCAGCAAGTGGTTATCCAACCTCTGCTGGACCATTTTAAAGTCTGTAAAGGACTTGACAAATATCAGCTCATTTGATCCTTATAACAACCCAAGGAGGCATATGCTATTGTCATCCCCATTTTAGAGATGAGGATACTGAGGTAGCTAGAGAGTAAGAGACTTGCCCAGGATCACATAACTAAGAAGTGGCTGAGGCTGAATTTGAACTCGGTTCTACCCACTGTGGCACTGAGTTGCCAAATGAATAAATTGATGTCTAAAGGAAATACTCAAAATTTTAAAACTTTTGGGCTGGGAGAAAAACCTCTGGAGATCATCTAGTCCAAATTCTTCATTTTGCAGATGAGGAAATTGGGGCTCAGAATGACTTCTCCCAGTCCACAGAGCCAGTTAGGGACAGAGCTAGAACTAAAACTCAGGTTTTCTGACACAGCCCATTTTCTCAAGTTGTTGGTTGGAGGTGTGATCTATTAACATGGTATTTTTGTCCTGAAGAGTTCACACTGTTTTAAAGGCTGGTAAGTCAGATCTGGGGTCTAGCTCTGCCTCTCTGCCACTGATTGGTGGCATGGCCTTGTACAAGTTACTGGACCTCAGTTAATTGCTCTTTGAAATGGAAAGATTAAACATATTGACTCTTGTGGTCCTTTCCAACTTTGATAGTCTATGTTCCAGGTTTGAAGGGCCTTTACCTCACTAAAATTCTGTGGTAGACACATTGAATGTAAAGCTTCCTCAAGTACATATCTTACTCCCTCTCATTAAATCTCATAACTTCTACCCACTGGGTCCCTTTAGAATGGGGAAAAATCAACAGGGGAGATAGAAGCCTTTCTTCATCAGAAGGATTTTTCTGGCATAGTGCAATGGGACTCCAAAAAAAGCCCACTTCTTTGGAGCTTCTAAAATATATGACGTTTCTTTCCCAGTTTCATGAATTCCTAGCCCTAACACATTGCCATTTTGATTTCATCCTCTCTTTTTACTCTCCTTTTCTTTTTAACATTGATTTTAGGAACAACATTAAAGAATGTTGTAACTGAGAACAGAGGCTTCTGGAGCCTGCTCCCTCTTTCTCTTTCACCAGCCCCCGCCTTTCTCACCACTTCCCCAAGAAAAGAGTTTCAGGTTGCTACTTAATAGGGCCATTTCCATATTTCATCCTTTTTATTTTTTGTCAGCATTTTCTCTTATGAGAACTGCCAAATTTCCTCAATATTTACTGTAGGGGATGCTGGGGCCCTTTCCTCCCCTGGAAAAAATCCACTGGTCCTTTCTGGGTGATCCAGACAGGATTGATAGCTAGTGGAGAAGCTATTCCTTGACTAGAAAGTGTCTGACTTCCTTGTAGGGAGCAATATAAGGATTTAGAAAAGATTCACAGGCTGTCAGAGTTGTCATATATATATATATATATGTATATTTAATGTATAATATTTAGCTATAATTTATATAATGATTATAATATATAAATATGAAATAAAAATAATAAAATATAAAATTTAGAATGTAGATGATAGAATGTCAGATCTGAGAGGGATCTCTGACTATAGAATATTAGAAAACAGAACAAAACTGAATGTGAGATCAGAGAAGTCTCTGAGAACAAAGAACCTATAATAAGGAAAGGATGCAGTGGTAAGGACATTGGGTTGAATCAGAAAAACTGGGTTTTTACACAATACTAACAGTCATGTATTTAAAGTCCTTCATGCAACCTGGCTCCAATCTACCTCCCCAGCCTGATAATAACATATTACTCTCTTTCCTCACTCCAGCCTAGTTGGCCTTCTTATTCATCCTCATATATGACATTCCACCTCTGACTGTGAATTTGAGTAGGCTGTCTCTTATACCTGTAATACACTCCCTCTTTATCCCTGCTATGGGGAGTCCCTACTATTCCCCAAAGCTCAGGTCAAGTGCTACCTCTTATAAGATGCCTCTCCTGATTCGTCTGTCACCCTCTCCATCCAATACCTTATATTTGTAACATCTTTTCTGGGCTCACCCCCCAGTCAAGTTCAGTTGCCAGAGAGGTGAGTACTATTTCATTCAAGGTTTTATGAGTAATCTGGTGGATGATTATCCCCTTAATTCTGTAGTTCATGAGTCCCTACCAGTGTATTTAGTCTTAACAATCAACCAGTAGATTAAGTTTCTTCTTTAGTAAAGGTATTTATTCTAATAGAAAATATTTTTTAAATCAAAACCTGGAGTACAATTTCTCAAAGATGCACACAGAATCCATAGAGGGGGGCAAGTGGGCACAAACTCAAGATAAAATGCACTAAGGCATAAGTATAGGGCACACACATGACCAAGGCAACTTACAACTCTGTAACTGTAAGATTATTATGTCATTTCTCTGGAAGGGCCTTGAAAAGTTTGCTGGGGGTAGGGGAGAGAATGCTAGGTTATGGATGATTTGCTCCATTTCTCAATTTCTGGGTTATAGTCTCAGGCTAGGCAGTCACTGGACATTTCACAGGATAGTATCTCTACTGATAGATTGGTCCTCTGATCTCTCTGAATTCTACTATTTCCTGCTAGAGTGTTGCAGTACTGTTTTCATCAAGGACAATCATCCTTATCCTAGGATAAGAAGAAGGCTTTCTTTGATGTGTATAAAGTCTTGCCTTTGAGGTTTGTCACCTGTTTTGTTCAATGGTACTTCCTCTTTCTGAGTTAGCTTCCCTCAGTGTGGGATTCCATCTTTACTTATAATAAGCACCCCAGGTATGCTTCCCAGATTCCACTAATCCTTTTGGTTCTTATATAAATAAGTGGTGGGCAGACAAAGTTGCTGAAGAAACTTTTGCCCTAGGGGCAAGTTCATTATTTTGTTAACCTTTTCATTTAGAGGTTAGCTATTTAAACCTCACATCTTTTCCAAGGGGTTTATTGCTGCTTTTGCATCTGAAAAGGTTTTCCTTTTATATTTCCTTGTTGCCATTGTTTGCTTCTTGAGACAAACAAGTTTAATGAACTCTTTTTTTTCAGAATTTATTTATTTATTTTTAGTTGTCAACATTCATTTCCACAAAATTTTGAGTTCCAAATTTTCTCCCTATCTTTCCCCTACCCCCCTACCCCAAGATGGCAATCATACTTATTACTCCTTTTCCCAGTCTGCCCTCCTTTCTATCACCCACTTTTCATAGGGCAAGATGGATTTCTATGCCATATTGCCTGTATATCTTATTTCCCAGTTGCATGAAAAAACAATTTTTTAACTTTTGTTTTTAAAACTTTGAGTTCCCTATTCTCTCCCTTCTTCCCTCCTCACACACCCTCATTGTGAAAACAAGCAATTCAATATACAGTATACATGTGTAGCTATGCAAAGAATTTCCATAGTAGTCACATTGTGAAAGACTAGCTATATTTCTCTCCATCCTATCCCACCCCCCATTTATTCTATTTTCTCCTTTGACCCTGTCCCAGAAGCAAAAAGTTTTGCTTCTGATTACCCCCTTCCCCAATCTACCCTCCTTTCTATCATTCCCCCCTCTTATTCTTTCCCCCCTACTTTCCTGTAAATAAGATACCTAATTGAGTGTGCATTGTTATTCAATCTTTAGGCCAAATCCAATGAGAGTAACATTGACTCATTCTCTTTCACCTCCCTGCTCTTCCCCAGTTTTCTCTTGCCTCTTTTATATGAGATAATTTACCATATTCTATCTCTCCCTTTTTTCTTCTCCCAATATATTCCTCTCCCACCTCTTAATTTCAATTTTTAGATATCATCCCTTCATATTCATCTTACCCTTTACCCTCTATGTACACATATACATACATATATATACATATATGTATATATAATAAACACATACACACGTATTCCCTTCAACTACCCTTATACTGAGAAAAGTCTCATGAGTTACAAATAATGTCTTTCCATGTAGGAATGTAAATAGATCAATTTTAATAAGTTCTTTATGATTTCTCTTTCCTGTTTCCCTTTTCATGTTTCTCTTGATTCTTGTATTTGATAGTCAAATTTTCTGTTTAGTTCTGGTCTTTTCATCAAGAATGCTTGAAAGTCCTCTATTTCACGCATTCCATATTTTTCCCCTGAAGTATTTATACTGAGCTTTGCTTCGTAGATGATTCTTGGTTTTAATCCTAGCTCCTTTGGCCTCCTCATGTTCCAAGCCTTTTGATCCCTTAATGTAGAAGCTGTTAGGTCTTGTGTTATCCTGATTGTGTTTACACAATACTCAAATTACTTCTTCCTCACTGCTTGTAACATTCTCTTCTTGACCTGGGAACCCTGGGATTTGGCTATAATATTCTGAGGTGTTTTCTTTTTGGGATCTTTTGCAAGAGGTGATTGGCGGATTCTTTCAATTTCTATTTTGCCCATTGCTTCTAGAACATCAGGGCAGTTTTCCTTGATAATTTCTTGAAAGATGATGTCTATGCTCTTTCTTTGATCATGGCTTTCAGGTAGTCCACTAATTTTTAAATTATCTCTCCTGGATCTGTTTTCCAGGTCAGTGGCTTTTCCAATAAGATATGTTACATGTTTTCTATTTTTTCATTCTTTTGGGTCTGTTTTATAATATCTTGACTTTTCATTAAGTCATTAGCTTTCATTTGTTCCATTCTAATTTTGAAGGAATTATTTTCTTCAGTGAGCTTTTGGATCTCCTTTTCCATTTGGCCAATTCTGCTTTTTGAGGCATTCTCCTCATTGGCTTTTTGGACTTCTTTTGCCATTTGAGTTAATCTGCTTTTTGAGGTGTAATTTTCTTCAGTATTTTTTGGGTCTCCTTTAGCAGACTGTTGACTCATTTGCCAAGATTTTCTTGCATCATTCTTATTTCTCTTCCCAGTTTTTCCTCCGCTTCTTTTACTTGATTTTCAAAATCATTTTTGAGCTCCCCCATAGCCTATGACCAATTAATATTTTTCTTGAAGGCTTTTGATGCAGGAGTTCTGACTTTGTTGTCTTCTTGTTCTATGTTTTGATCTTCTTTGTCACCAAAGAAAGATTCTATAGTCTGATTTTTCCCCTCTGTTTGCTCATTTTCCCAGCAAATTACTTGACTTTTGAGCTCTTTGACCAAGTAGGACTCTGTTTCCAGAATGGAGAGTACTCTGTCCCAAATTTCTGGGGTTTTGTGCAGCTGTTGTCAGAGCCTCTTCTAGGTACCAGCCTCAGAACTATGAGAAGGATGCCTCTCCACAGGTTCCACAAGCTCTGCCATGTTAACACTCCTTCTCATCCCAGAACTGCCACCCAAGACTGTGACCCAGATCCAAGCAAGGCAAAGCAAGAGAATTCTGCCTCAGTGCCAGGAAAGAGATTCCTGCAATTGCCCTCTGATCAGCCACTTGGTCCCCCCACCATCTGTGGGTCTGGAGATCTAGAAACAGCCACTACTGCTGCTGCTGCTGCTGCCACCTCTGCCGCCCCAAGGGCTGGGTCCTGACCACACTCTTCTTCCAACAAGGTCCTACAGAGTTTTCCCCCAAAATGAACAAACTTACCAGGATCTTCACCTTCACATCATATGTGTTTTTACAGGCTGGTGCTACTCTGGTGAGAGAAGAGAGATAATATTGTAAAGAGAAGAGGACTTGGGTCTTCCCCATTAGAAGTCAGCATGTCACCTGCAAGTATGAGCCTTAGTTCTCTGCCTTGAGCTGGTCTTTTTATTTTAGGTGTTGAATGGAAGTTTTGTGAATTTTGAAAAATAAGGAGAGTAACCACGTGAAAACCTAAGAATCAAGTCCATGCTAGAGTTTGTAGCCATCAAGTCCAGCTTTGAGGCCCTGAGGCATGACTGTTAATCTCAAGGTCCAGCAGTGGCAGAAACAAAGGCTTATCAGTAGTGATGTCACATTTGGACGTGAACTTGGTAGAACCAATGTGTTGAGTGTGAATTTACTCTCCCAAGAAACTGAGGCATCATAAGGCAGGGTATTCCTCTTTTTTGTATATGACAAATGTTTAAACTTCTGTTCTTGCCAAATTTATGAAATAAATATCCCTGTGTAAAAACTAATGAATGTTTATTAGTTAAAAGGAACTGACAATGACAGTTATAATCAGTGGAACCTACCAGAATGGGGGCTTGCGCCCCCATTAGAAAAGAGATACCCTGACTTCTCAGGAGTACCTCTAGAACATTAAGGCAAAAATGTGACCAGTCTGGCTCTACAACAGTACTTGCTTCATTCATCCATATATACATACATGAACATATGTGTATATATAAGGAGTATATGCAGGCACACATGTAAATAGACTATAACATGAGTCTCTTTTCTCCTTGGTGGGGATCAATGTACCTGTATGAATGGAAGGAGGTAGAGAAGAGGAAAAGTTCACTCTCTTTGAATTTGAGAGTCTTATCAATGTTTTGGAATATCCTTTGAACTTCTTAAGTTTCTGAGTCTGCTTTGGGATCTTCAGTCATTTCTGGCTTCTGACTTTGAGAGAGAAGATGGCTGGTGTCAAACCCTACTTCAGGTTGCTGAAGGGAGAATACGACTCTAGGAAGAAGCCAATATGAGAGTAGTTGGCAGTGTCCATAATGTCTCTCTACCTAGTTTGCTATACAAGAGATTTTGGGGAGTTTCCCTTTGGACAGGATCTTGGGCACTCAACTGAGTTGAGTTACCTTACTCCCAAAGGGAGTATTCCTTCATTCTATACTGGCTGGTACATCTTCTCCTATGTGTATTTTCTCTGACTTTTATTTTACTACTGACATGGATAAATGACTTTCTTTACTACTTGCTACATGTGTTCATTTTGGAACTGGTATTTGGTAGGAAAGGGCTCAAGCTTTGGATATAAAAATTGGATCTTCCTTTCCCCTAATTAATGAACAATCACTAGAAGTCTATCTTGAACCTGAAAATCATACCCCCCTCCTAGATAATTAATATTTAAGTGAGCAGATAGATATAATTCTAGCCTAGTATCCTTCTCTCTGAGGAGAGCAGAATGGTCAAACTTTTCTTCTTAGTAGGAAATAAAGTCTCTCTTGGAGAAAAAGTGGGAGAAGAAGAAGCTAGATATGTTTATTCTGCTTCCTTCTGAAGCATAAAATTGATATCCCAAGGTTACGTGTCAGAGACAACCCTCACTACACATATGTGAATATGTGTATACTTACACACATGTACACATGTACACACACATACACCCATATGAGGCCTCTTCCAGTTCCAGGTCTACGATCCTAATATTTGTATTACAGTTATCCCTTCCTCACCATGGGAAGAACGTATGGGGGTTAGGGGCATTCCCCCTGTCCCAACCTGGAAAATCCACATAAAATATTTTGACCCTTCCTTTGTACCAGAGAAATCTGAAATATTAGGTTTTAAAAGATAAAATATTTTGATAGTATACAATGTAACACATATATTTTATGCATTTCTGAGTTCTTAAACTTTTTCTGTGTTATCTGTGACTTTTGAAAAACCCCCAGAATTCCTGTTTGACTTCTTATGCTGACCCTTGTTACATCAAAATTGTAATGGGGAAAGTCAGAATGTGGAAGGGATAATTGTACTTTCCTCATAGGATTAGTATCAAATGATATAATTGATATGAAGTAATTTGGATTTTACATGTGTTTTTTCCTATTGTTATACTGAACTTAAAAAATAACTAGCCCAGTGGGTCCTTATAGAAGCAAAATAGGCTAATATAATGGCCATGTCTCCATTGTGTTGTTTAGGTCATCTGGAACCAAGTGTCTTCCACCAAAAGGAGGTGAGAGAGGAGCATCAAGAGGGCTAATTGAACTCACAGTGGGGAGTCCTCAAATTGCTGTTAGCCCAGAACAGTCCCTGGACTCAGGTGGCCTCAAGCTAGAGTCACCAGCCAGAGAAGTGAGGCCCCAGATAAGAAATGATTGGGGAGGATTTCCCCCCCCCCCTTCTAATTAAGGAGAATGAGATAAAAGAATTGTTTTGGAGCCAGGGAATCAAGCCTGATTCTTACAGCCAGTCAATTTCTGTATGAATGGCTGGAATTTAACTGAAGGAGATTGGGGCTTTGCTCATCCTCAGTCTCTGCCCAGGCAAGTTTATTAGAGCAGGACACAGACTGCAGTGCCCACAGTTCATAGAGATAATCCCTGGGTGGGTGTTTTGTATCCCATTAGACAAAGTCCAGAGTAGAGAAAGGCCCACTAGATTTGGTGTCAAGAGATTTGAGTTCCAATATTATCTAGCCCTCTCTGTCTTTGAGACCCTGGGCATATCACCCCCATCTTCATGGTATCACTTTACTCCTGGGTAAAATTAGATTATTATAAGTTCCTTTATGGCAGGTGCTTAAAACTCTGAATCCTATGATATCTGCCTAAGGGGGCAGGAGAACTCATTTCTGGGAGAGATGGACAGGGAGTCCTGTAAATAGAGGAGAATCAGGCCAAGGAGTCTGGAAAACTGGGATGTTGTTCTTGCCTTTCCCCTAACCCTCTATGTAAATTGGGTGATTTACTTTCCCCTATTTTGGCCTTAGTTTTCTAGAGCTTCTGAGATCTAATAAGGTGGTGGTGTCTGGCTAGCCATATATCACCTTTCTCCAAGCAGAAGTTGGGCACCTAGTACTTACCTAAAGTAGACTCAAACACAGAATGTTTTGAGAGACCTTAGAAAATAAAAGCACAGGGGGGCAGAGCCAAGATGGAGGAGTAAAGCAGGAACTTGCTTAAGCTCCCACACCAACCACCTCCAATACCAGTAAAATATGACTCTAAACAAATTTTAGAGGTACAGAACCCACAAAGTGACAGAGAGAAACAAATTTCCCATTGAAGGCAGCCTGGCAGGCTGATAGGAAGGGTCTATTACACCAGGCTGGGAGCTGAGCAGTCCTGTGTGAGCTGCAGGGGCCCAGACCCGGGGAGGCCCTGACAAGTGTCCCAGTCTGGCCAGAGAAGATTTCAGGAGAGTGAATCACTGGCAACATTGGTGGTTTCCAGACTTCTCAACCCATAAATGTCAAAGAGAAAGTAAAAGGTCAGTGGGGAAGGCCATTGGAAACTGGGTGAAGGAAGAGCATGGTCCAGTCTCTGCCCCCTGGGAAAGAGGTAGCACCCTCTGGAACTCATGGCCTGCAGATCCTAGGGGGACCAGGAGACCATTCAGAGGGTAATCACTCTTGTTTTGACCAGCCTGGATCAGGATCATGGTCTTGGGTGGTGGTCCAGCATGTTGACCAGTGTGCCAGAGCTTGTGATGGCTATAGAGAAGGCACCCTCCTCATAGCTCTGACAACATTTGCAAAAATCTCAGCAATTTGGGACATAGCTCTCTCCACTCTGGAAACAGAATTCTACCATGGCAAAGAGCTCAAAAATCAAGTAATTGGCTGGCAAGATGAGCAAGCAGAGGGAGCTCTATCAGCCCATAGAATCCGTTTTGGGGGACAAAAAGAATAAAAATATGGAACCAGAAGAAGACAAAAAAGTCAAAACTCCTGCATCAAAAGCTTCAAGAAAAATATGAATTGGTTAAAGAGCATGGAGGAGCTCAAGAAGGATTTTGAAAATCAAATAAAAGAAGTGGAGGGAAAATTGAGAAGAGAAATGAGAATGATGCAAGAAAATCAAGAAAAGTGAGTCAACAGCCCACTAAAGGAGACCCCCAAAATACTAAAAAAAACATCTAAAAATAGACTAAATTGACAAAAGAGGCCCAAAAAGCCAATAAGGAGAAGAATGCCTTAAAAAGTAGAATTTGCCAGATGGAAAAGCAATTTCAAAAGCTCACTCAAGAGAATAATTCCTTCCAAATCAGATTGGAGCAAATGGAAGCTAATGACTTTATGAGAACCCAAATATTATAAAATGCATCCAAATAAATGAAAAAAATAGAAGGCAATGTGAAATATCTCATTGGGAAACCACTGACCTGGAAAATAGATCTAAGAGAGATAATTTAAAATTATTGGACTACCTGAAAGCCATGATGAAAAAAGGAGCCTAGAAATCATCCTTCAAGAAATTCTCAAGGAAAATTGTCCTCATATTCTAGAACCAGAGGGCAAAATAGAAATTGAAAGAATTCACCAATTGCCTCTTGAAAAAGATCCCCAAAAATAAACTCCTAGTAATATCATAGCCAAATTCTAGACTTCCCAGGTCAAGGAGAATATATTACACATTGTCAGGAAGAAACAATTTGAGTATTGTGTAAACACAATCAGGATAACACAAAATATAGCAGCTTCTACACTAAAGGATGGAAAGGCTTGAAATATGATATTCTAGAAGTCAAAGGAGTTAGGATTAAAACCAAGAATCACCTACCCAGCAAAACTGAGTATAATGTTTCAGGGGAAAATGTTGTCATTCAATGAAATAGGGGACTTTCAAGCATTCTTGATAAAAATACCAGAGCTGAACAGAAAATTTGACTTTCAGATACAAGAAGCAAGAGAAGCATGAGAAGGTAAACAGGAAAAAGAAATCATAATGAACTTTTAAAAGTGGAACTATTTACCCTCCTACAAGGAAAAACAATAATTATAACTCATGAGACTTTTCTCAGTATGGGGATAGTTGAAGGGAAACTGTATGGGTATGTGTGTGTGTGTGTGTGTGTGTGTGTGTGTGTCTGTGTATACACATATATATGTATAGGAGTTTGTATGTGTGTATAAATACATAAGTGAGTATGTGTATATGTGTCTACATATATGTATAGACAGAGGGCACAGGATCAATTGAATAGGAAACGATGATATCTAAAAAATTAAAATTAAGGGGTGAGAGAGAAATATATTGGGAGGAAAAAGGGAGAGATAGAATATGGTAAATTATCTCATAAAAAAGGGGCAAAAGAAAACTGTTACAATGAAGGGGAAAAACAGGAAGGTAAAAGGGAATGGGTCAACCTTATTCTCATTGAATTTGTCTTAATGTACACACTCAATTGGGTATCTTACCCTACAGGAAAGTGGGGGAGAAGGGGATAAGATGGGGGATGATAGAAAGGAGGAAAGATTGGGGAGAGGTAGTTAGGAGCAAGCATTTTTGAAAAGGGACAGAGTCAAAGGAGAAAATAGAATAAGTGGGGAGTGGGATAGAATGGAGGGACATATAGTTAGTCTTTCACAATATAACTACTATGAAAATGTTTTGTGTACAAAACTACACATGTTGTGTACAAACTACAAATGTACAACCTATGATGAATTGCTTTGTCTTCTCAGTGGGGGGTGGGTGAGGAGAGAAGAAGGGAAAGAATCTGGAACTAAAAGTTTTAAAAACAAATGTTAAAAAATGTTTTTACATGCAATTGGGAAATAAGATATACAGGCATTGGGGCATAGAAATCCATCTTGTGCTACTAAAAAGTTAGGGAGGGATGGGGAAGGATATGAGAGAGAGCAGATTGGGGGAATGGGTATTCAGTAGGCTTGCTATCCTGGAGTGGGGCATAGTGGGAAAGCTGGGGAGAAAATTTGTAACTCAAAATCTTTAGGAAATGAATGTTGAAAATTGAAAATAAATAAATATATATATATATATATTTTTTTAAAGCACAAGTGATCAGACATTCAAGAGCCCTTACAGACTCCCCTATTCCCTTCTCATTTTAAAGAGGAAAAACAGAGGCCCAGAGAAGGGGTACATAAAGCCCAGGGGTTCTGGGTTCCTGGTCCAGAACCAGGACTTCTAAGACAGCTGCACATTTCCCTCCATTCTGACTCATCAGGTCAAATCTCCCTTCCAGAAAGGATGACATATGTAAACTGTTGTAGCAACCATTGGCCAACTTCTTTGAACTCTGATCCCATTTCCTGGTGATGATTGCTATCATTTTTTCAAATGTGGATAGCCCCTGGGCAAGGGTAGGGCATATTGATTTTTGTGTAGAGAAAAATATGTTTTGCCTCCAATTAAACAGCCAAAAAAATTCTCCCATTTCACGGTCCTAGCTTCTTATTGCTCTTAGAGAGACTCCAACCCCGCCCACCCCCCCCCCCCCCCCCCCCCCTCCCACCCAGTGCTTCGCCCACCAGCATTTTTCTGACCCTCTGGGTTTCCCAACTGTTTCCTTCCATCCTTTTCTCCTGTGGGGCCACAGCTTTCATTTCTAGGAAATAAACCTGATGGGTGGCTATTCTGTCCTGTGCCCTCTCTGCTTGGATCATTTTTTTTTGCTCACCTTTAATTATAGGTGAAGGGTTTTGGAAAATCAAGTAGGATTTCCTTCTGATCACACCCAAGGAGTATATGGGAAGCTGGGATTGTTCTTCCATCACACCACAGCAGAAGGCTCTTTCTGAGGAGCATTCATGAGAGAGACTGAACTGCCCACTGGGAAGAACACTGGGCTAGGGAGTCAGGACAGTGTGATGTACTGGATAGAGTGCACTTAACTTGGCATCAAGAAGACCTGCGTTAGAATCCCAATTGACTCCAATAACAAAATCTTTTAACTGCCCTTCATGAGCCTCAGTCTCCTCATCTGTGAAATGGGAGATAATTAATAATGCCACCTTCATAATAATGCTACTGCACAAAATTGATGTGCTTAGGAAACCTTGCTCCCATTCATTTATTTTCTATTCTAGTCAAATTATTCCAAATGGTACTTGTTTTTCTGTTTTTTTTTAAACTGGAAGTAATAATTTTAAAAAATTTATTATGATTAAATTACAAAAATCTCAGAATTAAAATGGATTTTACAGGTCATTAAAATTTTTTTTGCTTTACTAAGAATCCTTTCTGTGACATTTTAATAAGCAGTCATTCAGTTTTTACTTGAAGACCTGTAGAGGGGAAGCCCCTACATCCTCTAGCAACTCTTTCCCTATTAGGATAGCTGTAATAATTAAGATAATTTTCCCCAACATGGAACCAAGATATATCTGTCTTACTTCAGTAGAGTTATTTACTTTCTTCTTGATTCTGCCCCATGGGGCCAAGATGAACAATTTTTTTCTTTGTTTTCCTCAGAATTTATTTATTTATTTTTAGTTTTCAACATTCATTTCCACAAGATTTTGAGTTCCAAATTTTCTTCCAATCTCTCTCCAACCCCCCCCCCTCCGATGGCAAGCATACTGATTACCCCTTATCCCACTCTGCCCTCTCTTATATCCCCCCATCTCTCCTGTTACCCTTTTACCCCTTACTTTCTTGTCGGTCAAGATGTATTTTTATACCCCATTTTCTATATATATTATTTCCTGTTTGGATGTAACAACAATTTTTTTGGGAAGCAAGGCAATTGGGGTTAAGTGACTTGCCCAAGGTCACACAGGTAGTAAGTATTAAATATCTGAGGTCAAATTTGAACTCAGGTCCTTCTGACTCCAGGGTCAGTGCTCTATTCACTGCGCCACCTAGCTGCCCCTAACAACAGTTTTTTTTTAACATTTGTTTTTTTAAAACTTTGTGTTCCATATTTTCTCCCTTCTTCCTTCCACACCTGCCCCCATTGGGAAGACAAGCAATTCAATATAGCTTATACATGTGTAGTTATGCAAAATGTTTCCATAGTAGCCATATTGTGAAAGACTAACTATGTTTCCCTCCATCCTATCATGCCTCCCCTGCCCCCCATTTATTTTATTTTCTCCTTTGACCATGCAAATGGTGCCTGCTATTCCTCACTTGGTATTTCCTAGCTTAGGAGTGGGAAATCTGTGGCCTGAAGGCCACATTCAGCCCTCTAGGTCCTCAAGTGCAGCCCATTGACTGAATCCAAACTTCTGCACCTGAGGACCTGGAGGACCTTGAGCCTGCAGGTTCCCCGTCCCCCTTCCCCTCCTCCCCCCACTAATAATTTAAGGCACTAAAGGTTTGTGAAACATTTTACAAATATGGTCTCATTTTATTCTTATGACAACTCTGGGGGGGGTAGGTACTAGTATTAACCCTACTTTATAGATGAAGAAACTAACACAGACAGATATTTTTAGTGACTTGGTGACTTTCTCAGGGTCACAAACAGCTAGTAAATATGTAAGGCTAGATTTGAACTCAGGTCTTCTTCATACCTCAAGGGCTAGAGCTCTGGACACCACTTAGCAGCCTTCATTTTCCTTCTTTATCATTGTACAGGTTTGAAAGAAACACTTATTTCTCTCTCATATTTTTAGCCATTTATTAAAATTGGGAGACTGCAGCTTTTATCCACCATCCTATTTCCTCATCCAATCTCTCAAGGACAACAATACCCTTCTAGGTCTGTATCCCAAAGAAATCATAAAAATAAAAAAAGTTCAAGAATATTTATAACAGCCCTTTTTGTGATGCAAAAGAATTGGAAATTGAGGGGATGTTCATCAATTGGGGAATGGCTGAACAAGTATATGAATGTAATGGAGTACTACTGTGCTAGTAGAAATGATGAGCAGGTGGACTTCTGAAAAACCTGGAAAGACTTACATGAACTGATGCTGAGTGAAGTGAGCAGAACTAGGAAAACATTGTATACAGTAACAGCAGCATTGTGCAATGACCAACTTGGATAGACTTGGCTCTTCTGAGCAATGCAATGATATAAGACAATTCCAAAAGACTCATGATGTAAAATGCTATCTGCATCCAGAGAAAGAACTATGGAGTCCAAATGCAGATTGAAGCATATTATTTCTTCTTTTGCCCCCTCCCGCGTTTTTTCCCTTTTGTTCTGATTCTTTCACAACATGACTAATGTGGAAATACGTTTAACGTGATCGTACATGTTTAACCTATATAAGATTGCGTGCCATCTTGGGGAAGGAAGAGGGAATGGGGGGGGATTTAGACCTTGAAATCTTATAAAAATGAATGTTTAAAACTAAAAATTAATTAATTAAAAATAATAATGTGAATCATTCCTCTTATCAGGTTACTCTGAATATTTGGCTCATTCCCTTCCCCTAGCCCCATTTGTAGCCTGTCCATGAGGTTAAAAAGAATTTTTTGCTCCTGAAGGCAATGCTAACAGTGACGGTAGGAAGCTGTCTAGCTTAGCTCATTTTCAGGAAAGCTATTAGGGGACAGTTTCTTATGCTTATGGCCAAAAAAATGATATAACTCGGAATTATGTCCAGGGCAATAGCCACAGCTAACATTCAGGACATATAAGTAGAGAACATACTGTTCTGTGGGGGTTGGGAAATTGCAGAATACACACAGAGACTTTGGGAGTCTGGTACTTGTTAGAGAAGCTACTGAGATGAAAACAAAAAACAGGGGGCAGGTCAGGGGAGGAGCTCACCCTGGAATACCATCTGTTAGCTTCCCGTTTGAACTGTTTATTCTTGGGAACAAGGTTTTAAGCCCTGCTATTCCTAGCTGCCTAGGGCATGTAAGGGCTGTCAGTGCCCTGGTATCCCAGGGGCAAAGCCTTGGTTTCCCTAATTAAAACTCTAGCCTAAAACCTCACACATGCCCGGCAGATGCCAAGTATGACAAATCATTTTAGACTGTTCTCAGTTCTTCGTCGTTGTTCTGGTGTCTGTGAGCTCTACAGGGGGCAAGGGCAATGTCTAATTGATGTTTCCCTTATGACTGAACCATGGGTCCTGGCACACAGTAGGTGGTTAATAAATAATTGTTGAATTGGATTGAGGTGAATTGGGCTTGGGCTGTGGATATGAGGCTGCTAAAGAAGCTCCTTCTGCCAACCCATGGATTTACAGTAAGAGGATTGTCGGCAGCATAAGCCCCAGGGCAGTTCTGGCTGACTGCCTGGGAAACTCACACAACCCTTTCCTTCCAATGGTCCTGATAATTCATGCATTACCAGCATTTAAAGCCTGAATTACAGGATAATTGGGTCTGCACAGCTGCTGATCTCCAGGTGTTGGCTAATGTCCAAAGATGGCACACATTCTTAGGTGTTACTGTGACCTATTTTGTGTTTGCTGGAACTTTGCATTTACTGAACAAAGAAATGATATGTGTCTGTTATTCACCATTATCATTATCATCATTTTAGTTACATAATAATAGCTAGAATTTATGTAACACATAAAAGTTTGCAAAACACTTTACAAATATTATCTCCTTTGATCCTCAAAACAACTCTGAATTAAGTGCTATTATTTTCACCATTTAATGGTCTAGGAAATGGAGGCAGAGGTTAAGTGACTTGCCCAGGGTCACAGAGCTAGTAAATGTTTGAAGCTAAATTTGAACTCAGATTTTCAGGCTCCGTGCTCTATCTCCTGGGTTACCTAGCTGCCTCTATCTAAGTGAAGGTTAGACACACATGCAACAAAATACAGCATTCCATTAAGGATTAAAAATAACTCTAATAGGGGTGGCTAGGTGGTGCAGTGAATAGAGCACCGGTCCTGGAGTCAGGAGGACTGAGTTCAAATCTGGCCTCAGACACTTAACAATTACTAGCTGTGTGACCTTGGATAAGTCACTTAACCCCAATTGCCCTGCCTTCCCCCCTCCAAAACCAAAAAAAAAAAAAAACCAAAAAAATTTTTACATGCAACTGGGAAATAAGATATACAGGCACTGGGGTATAGAAATCCATCTTGCCCTACTAGAAGGTTAGAGGGCAGATGGGGGAGCATATGAGAGAGCAGACTAAGGGAAGGGGTATTCAGTAGGCTTGCTATTTTGAGGTGGGGGTAGGGGAAAGATGGGGAGAAAATTTGTAACTCAAAATCTTGTGCAAATGAGTGTTGAAAACTAAAAATAAACAATTTTTTAAAAAAAATAGCTAACACAGAGAGCAAAGGAGAGGTGAATAGTGGGTATGAGCAAGCAGGACCATGTAACCAATGAGGAACTTGGAAATACTTTCATGGAAGAAATATGCAAAAGGAAGAAGTGATAGACTGGTTATAAGGACGAAGGAAGACAAGTATTGGACAGCCAGAGTGATAGCCTAGACATGTCAAATAAAAGCAATGGAAGCACAATTGGGGGGCCCTTTCCCCATCTGTGACAATTATGTGGGAGAATATATACAAAGAGGGAAGCATCATTGTTATGGTTGGCAGGAAACTTCTGAATCAATGAGATCTTAGACTTAATTATTTAAGTAAGTGGAATGATGGCTTCTCCCAGGATCATTTCTTTCTGAACTCCACCAAAAATCAGAAGTAAAAAAAATGAAAAATAATATCAATGATGACAACTGGCCTTTATATAGTCCTGTACAGTTTGCAATGTGTTTAACCCCTTTGAGCCTCACAACCATCCTCAATGACAAATATCATTATTCCCATTGGATAGATGATAAAGTTGAGGGCCTGGAAGGAAAATTGACTTGCCTCCAATCTTAGCCTCCCTATAAACTAATACAGAAGCTTCCCAATGTTGCTAACTTGTGGAGCACCTTCTATAGGATTATGCCATCCTCAGGCTGACTAGAGACCTCAGTGTATCCTCTTTTCAGCAGAGGAAAAACATGGAAACACATATGGGGGCAGCCAAGGTTCCTCTGTCCTTAAAAATCAGAATAATTCATCCTGGAGGAGAGGTCCCTCTCAACTTTGCCATTCAACAAAATTATCTAACTGTTAGTCAGCAATAGAGGTGATGAGTCAAGTCACAGTATAGTGGAAAGAATGCTGAACAGGGAGGGAGAGATCTAGCTTCTCAATGCTTCTAACTTGCCTGATGACTTTGAGCAGGTCTGTTCTTCTCTCTGGGTCTGTAACCCTATGAAAATGAAGAGGTTGGAAAAAGTGATCTCAAAGTTCCCTTTCATCTCTAATGATAAATAAAAATTGAGGATCCTGTGCCCCTTGCTATGCTAATGACCAGTGAGGAGGATATATGGCTCTGAGGCTTGGAAAAGCCTTTGCTTTATGAGCAAAGGTAGGACTCATAGCTTTGGAACAACCAGCAAACCATAGAGAGCAGCTCAGGATCAGGTAGTAGATGATAGAATGCAAATCATAGGCAGTGAGGTACAATAATGGATAGAGAAATGGGCTTGGAATTGGGAAGATGAGTTGAAATCTGACCTCAGACACTTAATGGCTGTGTGACCCTGGGTAAGTCACTTAACCTCTGTCTCTGTTTCCTCAAAGGTAAAGAGTGAATACTAACAGCACCTATCTTTCAGGGTTATTCAGAAGGTCAAAAGAGGTAATATTTATAAGGCATTTAGTACAGTGCCTGGCACATAATAGGTATTATGTAAATGCTTATTCCTTCCCCTTCATAGGGTCATAGACCTAGGTCTGGAGGGTATTGTAGATGATCATTTAGTCCAACCTCCTTATTTCACAAATGAAAAAAAAAAACCTTATGCTTAGATAGGTTAAGTAATTTATTTGCCCATGGTCACACATACAGTAACCATTAGAGGTAGAATTTGAACCTAGAGCAGGGGTGGGGAACCTTTGGCCTCTAGGCTACATGTGACCTTCTAGGTCCTTGGGTGCAGCCTTTTGACTGAGTCTAAGTTTGAGAGAACAAATCCTTTTATTAAGGGAATTTGTTCTGTGAAGTTTGAGTTCAGTCAAAGGGCCGCACTTGAGGACTTAGAAGGCCACATGTGGCCTTGAGACCATGGGTGGCGTGCCCCTGATGTAGACCTTCTTGAGTTAAGGCTCATTTTTCTGAGCTCAGATCTGACCTCAGACTCTTATTAGCTGGGTGTCCCTGGGTATAATACTTTAACCCTGTTTGCACCAGTTTTGTCACCTATAAAATGAGCTGGAGAAGGACATGGCAAAGCACTCCGGTCACGTTGCCAAGAAAACCCAAATGGGATCAGGAAGAGTCAGACACAGCTGAAAAGACTGAACAACTACAACAGCAGCAGCTATAGCAGCAGCAGCACCAATTTAGGGACAGAATGCAATAGTAGTCAGAGGGCATCAAGAAGTGCTTCATTTAGAAGGTAACTCAAGCTGAGTCTTGAAGGAAACTAGGAATTCTAAGAGGTGGAGGTTAGAAGGGAGTGCAGTCCAACAGCCATGCTGTGGATAGAGCACTGGACTTGGAGTCAGGAAGATCTGAATTCAAATCTTCCCTCGTACACTTACTAACTGAGTGATCCTGGACAAGTCACTTGACTTCTCTTAGCCTCAATATCCTCAATTGTAAAATGAGGATAACAATAACACTTAATCGAGATAAAATTTGTAGAGTACTTGGCACACAGTAGGCTTTATATAAATACTTATACTCTTTCACTTCCAGGCATGGGGAAAAACCAGTTCAAAAGTGTAAAGATAGAAGACGTAGTATGTGAGAATCATCAAAATCATCAAGACAGTCAGTTTGTAGTTTAGAGTATGGGATATGGAGTAATATGAAGAAAGACTAGAGAGGCAAAGGTTAGATCTTGAAAATCTTTAAATAACATAGAAAGTTATATTTCATTCCAGTGGTAATCTGAAGCCACAGGAATTTATTGAGCAGAGATGGGGAGTATCACATGGTCATATCTGCACCATGAGAAAATAACCTGGTGTCTGCATGCAAAGAGAGTAGAGGATGGGAGTTGAAATAGGAAGTTACTGCAATAGGAAAGTTGTGATGAGAGAGCTGTGTGAGTGGGGAGGGGGATATATATGAGAGATATTGTGGAGACTGAAACAAGATTGGAAACTTATTGGATAAGTAGGTGAATGAGAGTCACAAGTCAAGGAAGACAATAAGGTTGGAAGTCTAGGAGGGTGGAAAGATAAAGATGCACTCAACAGTAATAGAGAAGTTCAGATTAAGGATGACTTTGGGAGAAAAGAGAAAAGTTTTCAACATGTTAAGTTGAGACAAGAAAACTAATGTGATTGTAAACTTTATTTTTTGGGGAGGGGAAGGCGAGGTAATTGGAGTTAAGTGACTTTCTCAAGGTCATACAGCTAGTAAGTGTGTCAGGTGTCTGAAGTCACATTTGAACTCAAGTCCTCCAGACTACAAGGCTGGTGCTCTATTCACTGAGCCACCTAGCTGTCCCAGTTGTAAACTTTATTAGGAGAGCAATGTCTTCTAATAATCAGTGGGTTCTGGGCTTCTGTGTCCTGGTCAGACCATATCAAGAACGTTATGTTCAATTCTGGCCACAACATTTTAGGAAGGACTTTGATAAACTGCAGATCTTCCAGAGGAGGCAAACTAGGATGGAGCAGGACTTCCTGATCATATCACACAAGGAGTGGTTGAATGAGCCAGGGATATTTAGCAAGGAAAAGAGAAGATTTAAGTAGAATAGGAAAGCCACTTTCAAGGATTTGAAGGACTGTCATGTGGCCGCATAAGAGAGAAGACTTATTCTGCGTTGAACCAGAGGACAGAAATATAAATAATGGGTGAGAGTTGCACAGAAGTAAAACTAGGCTTTGTAGAAGGAAAACCAAACCAAATCACAAAGCTTCCTAGCAATCAGAGCTATCCCAAAGTAGAATAGACTGCTTAAGGAAAAAAAAAAAGATGGTTTCCTCTCAGCAGAATATTACCAGGAATCAGAGCGAAAATGGAAATATGATGAGATTTAGAAGGGACTCAAAGACCATCTAGTCCACCCTTTTCATTTCAATGCACATGAGGAAATTTGAGACCCAGAGAGGTTAAGTGACTTCTGGATTACAAACACAGAGTGATGTCCAAATTGACATAGTTTCCCCATGCTTTCCAACATGTCCCTCTACCAAGACAATTTTAGGTAATATTAATAATCATTTTGAAGAGGGAAGAATCACACTATTTAAAAATCCAGTATGGGTCAACATTCCAAAATAGCTGTGTGACCATCCCATTCCTTCTTAGACCACTTCCCTCAGGGAATCAATGGGACTCTTCCCAGAGACCAATACTGGGGATCTCTTGAATAGTAGAAGAGGCTGCTTCCTTTTCAATGGAATAGAAGACATTTCCTTTAGCTTGGTCTTAGACTCATTATGTAAGGGTAGAGAAAGCAAGAACTGGAAGAAAACATGAGGTCCTCTTTGTTCAAATTTTCACTTCCACTCTTATTCCGTTTCTCTATTTAAGGCCTTATTATTCCTGACCTATCACCTACATTTTTAAGAGTCTGATGGAAAGGGCTTTTTAGACCAGAATAAAATACTATTTCTTAAAATGCTCCGTTTTACAAATAAGGACCTTTGCAATATGCTTTGATACTCCCCTTTCTCAACACACACACACACACACACACACACCTTATTCTCAAGCTTCTTTGCCTTTGCTAAGGCTGTTTCCTATTACTCTATTCCTATTACTCCATTTTTTGTCTATTGGACAATCCATTGTTTAACATAGAACTGAAATGCCAACTCCTCCAGAAAGACTTATTGATTGTACTCCTCACACACCTACTACCCCTTCACATCTCGTTTCACATTTTTTAACCTCCAATTAATCAAGCATGTAGCCAACAAGCATCTTTAAATGCTTTCTATGGACCAAGCACTTTGCTGAACTTTGGGGGATATAAAAAAAAAAAACCAAAACAGTTCCTGCCTTCAAAGAGCTTACATTCCAACTGAGAAAAAAATATATATATACACAAATACACACATGCATGTATATATGCATACAACACATACACATATGCATACATATATGTATATACACATACACCCATGCATATATACATATACACATATGTTTATAGGTATATATGTATATGTGTATATATCTATATTTTATATAGTTATCTATAGCTATATATCTCTATCTCTGTTATCTTTCTATCTATCTATCTATCTATCTATCTATCTATCTATCTATCTATCTATCTATCTATCTGTCTATCTATCTACCTGTAGGTAAAATGAGGTACTGGTCAATAAACCTTGTCCATATGGACATGTGCAGAGTGCTTGGCTGATTTAATTCCTGATGTGGAAGATGTTGGGGAGCCTATAGCTTTCTAGTTGTGATGACTATAACAGAAATGCGTTGGAGAGACATTGGAGCACATGTAGACATTCTCTAACTGGTTTTTGTCTACTTACCAAATGATGAAGAGATTGTGTAGCTGTAAATGGGGTGCATTTAAAGGCTGCTTATCAGAGCCTTTGCCCTTTTCTTTGGGTGACTTGTTCCTACTGTCAGTGAGCCAGTGAGAGAAGAGAGATAATACTGTAAGAAGAGAAGCCTTTGGTTCTCCCTATCCGAAGTCAACATGTGGCCTGTGACTATAAGCATCAGCTTCTTCCCTCAGCATTTATCTTTTCATTTTACATTATGGCTATTGATGGAGGATACAACTTGGTGAGTTCCAAAAGGTCAGGGAGGTCATATCCATGCTGGGTTTTAAGGCCAGACAATACAGCTTTGAAGGGAACAGACCCAGAACAATAGCAGTTGAGACGAACTCAGACAGCATTACTGTGGCATTTGGATGTGAACTTAGTGAATTCAAAGCTCTACCTGTGCTTCTAGAAATATGGTCCAAGGATGCCTGGTGGGTCTTGATATCCTTTCATGGGGTAGGTGACATCAAAATTATCTTTATAATAATAATATGATATTATTTGCCTATTAAAATGCTCATCCCTTTTCCAACTACAAATCCACATATTTCCAACTATATATATTTCAATGAAAATAATAACAACAGATTTAATGGAGAACCAGATATGAGGATTGAGCTGTCTTCTACTTAGACTTTAAAGAAATGCACAACAATATGTAAAACAATGCTTTTCTTCTCACTAATTCATTTTCATCTTGGAGAATATAGTTATGTTTCATTAAAGTGTTTTTATTGATATGTAATAGGTTGTTACTATTTTCATTAATTAATAAATATTTTTAAAATTGTCAGTTTTAATTTCTAACATGGGAAATATTGGTAGATATAATCCACATAAACAAAAACTCTTTAGAGTCCTTAATAATTTTGAAAAGTACAAAGGGGTCCTGAGACCAAAAAAAAAAAAAGAACCACTACTATATAGAAACTGCATTAATTATTAGCCTACCACACACCAAGACCAAGGGGATAGTAGAGGAGAGGGTATGTCCCCCTGAAGTGTGTGTGTGGGGGGGAATACTTATGCTTCTTTCTATATCTTCAAAGTAAATATCCCTTTGTAAAAGCTAATTGATTTTAATTGTCTAAATGGAACTAAAGTGCTAATTATTGACATCTGGCAGTGATGGGAATAAATTCTGAAGGAGGGACTCAAGCCAATAGCATTGCAAGATAACTTAGTCCCTCAGGGAGTAACCCCAGAACCTCAAGGGAAGACGCAGACTCCCTCATGGTGGGAGAAGTAAGCCCAGAATATTCACAATGTAGGTATTTGGAAGATACATACAAAGGAGATACAAGGGAATTTTAGATGGGTTGGAACTAGAAGGTGTGGGATTGGAAAACACCTCCAGCAGAAGGTGGTGCTTAAGCTGAATTTTGAAGGAAGTTCAGAATTCTAAGAGGAGGAGAGGCAGAATTCTAAGTGTGGAGGAGAGCCAATACAGTGATTCAGAGCAGTTAAGTGGCACATTTCCTGGAGTTGGGAAGACCTGAATTAAAATTCAGCCTCAGACATTTGCTATCTATGTGACCCTTGGTAAGGCACTCCACTGATGTCTGCCTCAGTTTCCCCATTTGTGAAATGGAGATAATAATAGCCCCTATATCCCAGGATTGTTTTCAGTCTCAAATAATATAATATTGCTGAGTACATTAGCTGATACATACTAGGCTTTATAAAAAATGCTAACTGTAATTACAGAAATCTAAAATGGAGCCTCATTTATGAAGAACAGTATAGGGGAACCAGAGAGTGTGCAGAAGGGAGCGATTTATTTAAAAAAAAAGACTAGATTAGAAAGATTGGAAAGGGCCATTTTATAAAGAGATTTAAATGCTGAACAGGGGATTTTATATTTGATCTCAGACAAAATAAGGAATATCAGAATTTATTGAGCAGGGGGTCAATATAGTCAGATATGGTAGCTGTGTGAAAGATGCAGTGGGGAGAGGCAAGCAGCCCATTTAGGAGGCAAATGCAATAGACCTGCTGAAAGATATTGAACGAGGGTAGTGCCATGAGAGCAGAGAAACAGAACTGTATTTGAGAGATGATGGGAATTCAGAAATGACAATGCATGATTGATTATTTGGGGTAAGTGAGAATGAGAATTTGAGGATGACAAAAGGTACAAATCTGACTTAATTTAATGGGGGAATTCAAAAGAAAAGTGGGTTTGGGGGTGTGAGAGAAGGTAATGATTTTTATCCTACTCCTGCTTTACAAATATTATCTCATTTTATCTCATAACAACTCTAGGAGAAAAGGTGCTATTGTCATCTTAATCTTCTTGAAGGAAAGGAAACTGAGGCAGACAAAGGTCAAGTGACTTGCTCAGGGCAACACAGCTAATGTCTGCCACTGGATTTAAACTTGTATCCTTGACTCCAAACCTAGCATTCTATCCATTGTGCCATCTACCAGCAGTAATGACATCACAAAATGAGAGTATTCAGTGAGAAAAGAGAGGAGAGTCTGGGAAACAGGCTTGAGAGACACTCACAGACAGTGAGGGAAACACTGAAGAAAATGCAGCAAAGAAGAATGAGGAAAGGTCATACAGATAAGAGGAATACCAAGTGAAATTAGTGTTACAAAATTCCAGAGGAGAATACAGAAGGAGAGGGTTATGGTGTAAATTGCTTGAAAGGTCAAGAAGGATCAGGACTGAGAAAGAGTCATCAGATTTGGTAATTAAGAGATCCTTAGTAACTTTGAATAGAGCAATTATCATGTTTTAGCTCCCTTTCTTGGTTCATCTTGCCAACTATACTCATGTAGACAGGTTTTGTCCCCAGAATATGACTGACTAGTCTCAAAGTTCTAAGGATCACCGTGAGAGAGTGTGGCTTCTAATTCTGGTTCTCATGAGCCCCCATCTGGTGTCCCCTCCATTCTAAAAGAACTTTATTGATCAATCAGTAGAACTCTATTGACTTTCAGATAAACTATTTACTAAGAATATTGAGAAGAGTAGTTACAATTGCAACTCTGGGATCAAGTCTAATCATTTACTTAAAACTCTTCTCATTGGTTGGAAGAATAATTACTTGATTTTTCATGCCTGTGGGAAGCTAAAGTTGGTGATAGTTTGAGAGAGGGATGCTTTTTCTTCTGGCTTCTACCTTCAAAAGAGGACACTCAGGATTTAAGCTCTCTTTGGTGGAAATACTTGGTGGAGAAAGGCTCTAGGAACAAGCCAACATGGTGAGGACCCAATGTATTCTAATTTCCATCTTTCTGTACAAGACACTTTTGGAAATTTCCTCTTGAATAAGACTGAGAATTCTGTTTCTGTTTTCTTTCTTCCTGTCTCCGTCTCTCTGTCTCTGTCACACAGTAATAGAGTTTTAGATATGGAAGTGACCTTGGAACATTGACTATGGAATTCTAGGACCGAAAGAGACTTGAGAGACATGCAGTCCAATTCCCTTATTTTACAGGAGCATATAAGCTCTCTGAAGACAATTTTGCATTTGTCTTTGAACCCCAAGTGTCTAGTTAAGTGCCTTGTAGAATTGATTGGAATTTCAGAAGAGGGAACTGAGGCTAGAGAGGGGAAAGAATTTGTCCAAAGTCAAACTAGCAACGTGTGGTAGAAATAATAGAGCCCAGGTCTCCTGACTCCCACTTTAGGATTTTCTACTGTATCACAAGGAGGAAGAGATACTAATTTATGGGAAACTTTCGGAGTGGAGCCGATTACATTGTCAGTTTTTCTTTTGCCATCCTCTAGCTTTCCCCCTCCCCAGGGAACTACAGGCCCCCAGAAGGAAGGAGCTCCTTGAAAAGCAGTTTATTGTCCTGGACATTTGCCAGGAGGCACCGTAAGGTGGGCTCATTAGACAGCGACCCGCCAGTCTCAACATGCCCACGATTCCTTTTCACATAAATACCCAGCCTTTAAAATTTAATAAAAAACATACCAATTATAAAAGCTATTTACCCAGTCACATCCATCATGGGCACTGTGGCTTTTATGCCTGCACACCTGATTTCAGCTCATAAGTCACTTTTACATCCTCTTTAGCTGTTAACTACGCAAATGAGCCAGCGGCAAACACTACCGTGATTCAATAGCCGTAGAATACATCTTCCCCAATCATCTCCCCCAAATACCCCTCCCTAGGGCCTAGAAATCCCTTTTGCTCTAAAATTCTGGGTTCTTAAGATAATATTTGTAAAATGTTTAGTGCAGTGCCTGACCCATAGTAGGTGGTAAATATATGTTCTTTCTCTCCTGCTCTTCCCCTTTCCCTCTTCCTGATATGACATTCTACGTTCTAAAGTCCTTTCCAGATCTAACATTCTAAGTTTATGTTCTAAAATCCCTTATAACTATTGACATTTTATGTTTTAAATTTCCTCTCAAGCATGGCACTATACATTCCAACATTTCTATCTTCTAAGGTTATTACCAGATTAAACATTTTATGTTCTAATGTCCCTCTAAATTCTAATATTTATTTTCTCTGTTCCCTTCTACATCAGATTGTACATGTTCTGTGTTCTAATGTGCCTTTTTGACTCATTTTTTATGATCTATACTCCTATAGGTTCCCTACCCCCCACTAAACCAATCTAAAGATGGTTAACTACTTCTCCTATTGGATCCTATGAATAATCTAGAGGGGTTGTGACTTTGAATACTGTTGTTCATGAGCCCCCACCAATGTGATCCCAATTTATTATCAATAATTGCTTACTTTTTAGAAAGCGTATTAACTAACCAGGCATAGCAGGGACAATGAGTACAAAAATAATCCTCCCCCAAATCTGAGGTATACTTTCACAAAAATATACACAGGATCCATGGGGCAAGTGGTTTACATAGATATGAAGTTAAAGTCCAATGAGAGAAGGGCAGCTAAGTGGCACAGTGGCTAGAGCACCAGCCCTGGAATCAGGAGGAACTGAGTTAAAATTTGACCTCATTCATTTACTAGCTGTGTGATCCTGGGCGAATGTCTGAACCTCAGTTGTCTCCCCCTCAAAAAAAAGGACAATGAAAAGCAGCTAGATAGTGTAGCTAGCTGGTGCAGTGAATAGAGCACTGGGCTTGGAATCAGGAAGACTCATGTTCATGAGTTCAAACCTGGCCTGACATTTACTAGCTGTGTGACCTAGGCAAGTCATTTAACCCTGTTTGCCTCAGTTTCCTTATCTGTAAAATAAGCAGGAGAAGGAAATGGCAAACCACTCCAGTATCTTTGCCAAGAGAACACCAAATGGGGTCATGAAGAGATGAATGTGACCAAAATGAATGAACAAACAGCAACAATAAAGTTCAATAATTGTGAGGTACACATGTAAAGAACATATTTGGCCAAAAAGTAAACTCAGAACTGCTGACTATTGGAAGTCCTTTCTTCTTGTGCTAAAAGACCACAGTCTTATAATTGCCTCATTTTTCAGGATCTTTATGCATCCATATTTGTTTGGGTGTGTCCTCAAAAATACATTCCTTTCTCTCTGTTCCTGACTGGATGAGATTTTTTTTTTAATTTTGGTCCAGTGTCTGATGACATCATTGTAGGTAGGGTAGTATAACACTCTCTCTGGGCTGAGTTCTCTAGTTCCCTGTTCCCTTTTGCTATCTGGTACAGGCAGAAAGGCTTATCTCTTCCTAGTGCTCTCAAGTCTGCAAGGTCCTCAAATTTGACTGATGAATGAAGCTTCCCTGTTGGACTGACCATCTCTGAACTAGATGCAGTTTACTCTATGTAGCCCATGGAGTGTGACTAGATCTTTCAGCCAGGCATAAAATGTCTCCTGTAATCATCTTTCTGCATCCCATAATCAAAGCACCTTAATCCTGTCAAATGACTAATGACTCCTTCACTCTTAGTTTATACATTTTATTGATTGATTGATTTAATAGAAGCATCTAAGTCTTTTATAATTACATTAACTGAGGTTGGAAAAGAAACACCACTGTTCCACTCTTTCCAACAGAGGTGTCAAATACTGACTTCGACTGTAATGTGGCCTGCAACATTCTTGACTATGACTGGAACCAAATTAAAATGTAATTGTGAAATAATTTAAGAAATAAGTAAAAATGCAATAGAACATAAGTGATGTTAATATGTGGTTTTCTAAGTCAATATGGGACTCTAGGGATCCTTATGTATGGTTAAGTTGTTCCTGTTTCTATTTGAGTTTGCAATACTGCTCTAGAGAGAAAATTAGACTTGTTTACTTCTCTAGTTTCCCTCTTATTTAAAGAACTACTCCATGCAATCCAATCTCCTCTAGGAAACCTTACTTGAATATTCCAGCTACATGAGCTACCTTTTCTGAACACTTACAATGCTTACTGTCTACATTAATAAACTTGGCACTAAATTATCTAAAATCTTGTGTTTCTCTCAAATTGTCCATGAGGTTTTGTAGCAGCAGGCACCCTAGCATACCCAAGATAGCTGCTAGCACAGGTTCCTAGATCCGCTTTTCTAAAGGAAAGCAACTCAAAATGGGTTAACAATCTTGCTTTAATCAAACATATATCATTTCCCTAGTTCAGGGGAAAAAGATCAGCACCCTGAACTTCAGAGAGTATAAACAGAGGTTACAAGCTTATAAATACAGATAGGAAAACAGATCAGCAGACAAGCTTACAGCTGTTTGACCCTTACATCCATACCTAGTCACAGTTGCCAGAAAGGGGAGCACCAACATTTGGGTTTTCAAAGCTGGGGGAGGGGTGGGGTGGGGCTCAATGGCTGCCCAGAGTCTCATCTGGTCAAATCACACAACTCTTCTCAAAGTGAGCCCCAAAACAAAACCTCACATCAGGGTATATATAGCCTTCTCCTGGCTCAGAGAATGTCACAACCCTCTTGACCCACTGCCCAATCACAAAGTAACAAGGTGTGGGCATTCCTGAAAACCAAACCTCCCACCACAGGCTCCATGTGACCACATTCAGCCTATTAGGGGGCAGAGTATATTTTCAATTCAGGGAAGGTTTTCAGAGTCACTTAAGTATATCAAAGGGCCAAGGGGCAGGGAAGATCTTCAGATTCCCATCCCCATAACAGGTTTAGTTGTTTTTCTCCTATCCAGAAGGTCCTGTCTGTCTTTCTCAAAGCATATTTTCTTCATCTTTTATTTTTATATCACTCAACTTTTCCTGTATCCCCTCTTGTACCTCCAGAGCTATCCCTTATAAGAAGAAAAAAAAATTCGGCAATGTGAATCATACAAAAACAAATAAACAAAAATACTTAATGAATTATGTGAAAAACCACATTTGTGTGACCCCTAGTCTAAAAAGGAATGAATGGGAGTGCCCTCTCATATCTCTTTCTTGGGACAAACCCTGTTTTTGTTTTGTTTTGTTTTTGCAATTTTGCAACACTCCTGAGAGTATTTTCAAGTCTCTATGTTTCCTTTTATATTTTATTTTTCCCTAATCATAATCTTAGGACAGGTTCTTTTGAATAATATATTTATAGTAAATACTTTCTTTTTTTAAAAAATTATGTTTATTTTTAGTTTACAACATTCATTTCAACAAGATTTTGAGTTATGAATTTTCTCCCCATCTTTCCCCTACCCATCACCTCCAAAACAGAGATCCCACTGAATACCCCCTCCCTCAATCTGCTCTCTCCCATATCCTTCTCCATCACACCTCCAACAAGATGGATCTCCATACCCCAGTGCCTGTATGTCTTATTCCCAGTTGCATGTAAACAAAAAATAATTTTTTTTAAACATTTGATTTTAAAACTTTGAATTCCAAATTCTGTCTTCTTCCCTCATCACCAACCCTTACTGAGAAGATAAGCAATTTGATATAGGTTGTAAATGTGTAGTTATGCAACACATTTCCATAACAGATATATTGTGAAAGACTGACTATATTTCCCTCCATCCTATCCTGCCCCCCACTTGTTCTATTCTTTACTTTGACCCTGTCCCTTTTCAAAAGTATGTGCTTCTAACTACCCTCCCCCCCAATCTGCCCTCCCTTCTACCATCCCTCCTCTTATCCCCTTCCCCCTTACTTTCCTGTAGGGTAAGGTAACCAATTTAGTGTGTATGTTATTCCCTCCTTAAGCCAAATTCAATGAGAGTAAGGTTGACCCATTCCCTTTTGCCTTTCTGTTCTTCCCCTCCATTGTAACAGTTTTCCCTTGCCTCTTTTATATGAGATAATTTACCCTATTCTGTCTCTCCCTATCTCCTCTCATTATATTTCTCTCTCACCTCTTAATTTAATTTTAAAAATATCATCCCTTTCTATTCAATTGATCCTGTGCCCTTTATGTATACCTGTACACATATATACACACACTCACATATGTATTCATATGCACATATACCTTCCTATATAGACATATATATGTATGTATACATATATATCTATACATTATATTCCCTTCAACTATCCTCATACTGAGAAAAGTTTCCTAAGTTACAATTATCATTTTTCCATGTAGGAATGTAAATAGTTAAACTTTGATAAGTTCCTTATGATTTCTTTTCCCTTTTTACCTTCTCATGCTTCTCTTGCTCCTTGTATTTGAATGTCAAATTTTCTATTTGACTCTGTTTTGTTTTGTTTTTTATCGAGTGCTTGAAAGTCCTCTATTTCATTGAATGACCATATTTTCCCCTGAAACATTATACTCAGTTTTGCTGGGTATGTGATTCTTGGTTTTAATCCTAGCTCCTTTGACCTCCAGAGTATAATATTCCAAGCCCTTCGATCCTTTAATGTAGAAGCTGCTAGATCTTGTGTCATACTGATTGTGTTTCTACAATAGTCAAATTGTTTCCTCTTGACTGCTTGTAATATTTTCTCCTTGATTTGGGAATTCTGGAACCTGGCTATAATATTCCTAGGAGATTTCTTTTTGGGATCTTTTTCAAGAGGTGATTGGTGGATTCTTTCAACGTCTATGTTGCCCTCTGGTTCTAAAATATCAGGCCCATTTTCCTTGATAATTTCTTGAAGGATGATTTCTAGGGTTTTTTTTTTTTGATCATGGCTTTCAAGTAGTCCAATAATTTTTTAAATTATCTCTCCTGGATCTATTTTCCAGGTCAGTGTTTTTTCCCATGAGATATTTCACATTGCCTTCTATTTTTTTCATTTATTTGGATCTGTTTAACAGTATCTTGATTTCTCATAAAGTCATTAGCTTCTACTTGCTCCAATCTAGTTCTGAAGGAATTATGCTCTTCAGTGAGCTTTTGAAATTCTTTTTCCATCTGGCAAATTTGGATTTTTAAGGCATTCTTCCCCCCATTGGCTTTTTGGGCCTCTTTTGCCATTTGAGTTAGTCTATTTCTTAAAGTATTATTTTCTTCAGCCAGGTTGTTGACTCTCTTTTCATGATTTTCTTGAATCATTCTCTTTTCTCCTCCCAATTTTTCCTCTACTTCTCTTTCTTGCTTTTCAAAATCTTGCTTGAACTCCTCCATGGCCTATAAGCAGTTCATATTTTTCTTGGAAGCTTTTGGTGCAGGAGTTCTTACTTCACTCTTCCTCCTGCTCCATGCCTTGATCCTTTTTGTACCCAAAAATGAATCCAAAATTGGACCATTGTGCTTGCCCCACTTCCCTGCTTGCTCATGTTGCCACTTAACCACTTGACCCTTGAGCTTTTTGCCACAGTAGAACTCTGCGTTCAGACAGAAGAGCTTTGTCCCAAATCACTGGGGTTTTCTCAGCTGCCAGAGCTATTAGTTGCATGCCCTCTCTACAGCCCCCACAAGCTCTGGCCCACTGGCCACACACCCCAGGGCCTCCACCCAACACGGAGATCCAGATCCAAGCAGGTTAAAGCAAGAGTGATTACTCTTTGAATGGTTGCTTGGCCCCCCTATGGTCTGTAGGCCAGGAGCTCTGAAGCAGCCACACTGCAGTGGCTGTATGGCTATAGTGCTTTCACCACTTTTCTCCCCAACGTAGGGGCCAGACCATGCTCTCCCCTAGTTTCAACAGAGTTACACACTGACCTTTTACTTTGTCTTTGGCATTTATGGGTTGATAATTCTGGAAACCACCACACCTGCTGGTGGTCCACTCTCCTGAAGTTGGCTCCAACTGCTGCTGATTGGTGCCACCCTGGCGCTAAAACCTCAGGCTCACACAGGGCTGGGCTTGGCTGCCAGCATGCTGCAATGGACCCTTCCTATAGGCCTTCCAGGCTGCCTTCAACAGGAGATTTGTTTCTCTCTGTTACTTTGTGGGTTCTGTAGCTCTAAAGTTTTTTTAGAGTGATATTTTATAGGTATTTGAGGTGGTTATGGGGGGAGCTCATGGAGTTTTCCTGCTCCTAAGCTGACATCTTGGCTCTGCCCCTTAAATACTTTCTTTTTACTTGACGAATTTTATATTTATTCCACAAATGCGTATATTAAATAACTATGATAAATGAAGTCTGTGCCTGTTAGTGTGTGTGTCTGTGTGTAAGAGAGAGTTGGAGAGAGGGAGAGGGAGAGGAGAGTTAATTCTAGGGGAAGATATGAATGTCTCAGCCTGTGCTATCAAGAAACTCATAGTCACAGGGAAATAAGACATATACATCAATAACACTGAGGCAGGATAGGATATAATTAGAAATGTCCCTAATGTGCGAGCACACATCCATGGGACTTTAGAGTGAGGAAAACATAACTTCCACCAAGGAGAAACAGGGAAGGCTTTATGGAAGAGGAAACATTAGAACTTGTCTTTAGGAAACAGAAGAATTTGACAGATGGAGATGGAATCTTGGATTCATGAGCATTTCAGGTGTTGGCCTGTAAAGTATCCTAATAGTAAGATATTATTCCATGATCCTATAACTTGCTGTTGCCTATAGAGTAGAATAATAAGTGTTCAATAAATGTGCATGGTTGTTGCTATTGTTAAAATTCAAACTTCGTAGCCTGGCATTTAAGGCTTTCTACATAATCTTGTACCAATCTACTTTCTAGACTTCTCCCACTTCTTCCCTTCAAACATCCTGTATTTATGCAAAATTGGACATTCCTCATATTTTGCTTATCATTGTATTGCTTTGTGAATTTACCAAGGCAATCTCCACCATCAGCCTACCCCCATATCCATATGGATAGAGCTGCTTTAAAAAAAGACTGTATGTAGTTAGGGTGGGGGTATTCGTAGGTCATGGCAGCCTATCAAATTATACCATGTGGATATTCCTCTATATTGGCTATAGGCAGAGACTTTCTATAGATTCCACTCATGAATTATTAAGTTCCAAGTAATTAAAATACAACAAAATTTAATGATCATAGCTATGATTCTACTCCTCTCTCCTCCCCCTCCTCCTCCTCCTCTTCCCCCTTTCTATTTCTCTCTCCCTCTCCTCCTGTCTCTTTGTTCATGTGCCTTTCTTCCTTCCTCTCCTCCTCTCTTCTTTCTTTCTTTTTCTTTCTTTCTTTTTTCCTTCTTTCTTTCTCTTCCTTCCTTCCTTCCTTCCTTCCTTCCTTCCTTCCTTCCTTCCTTCCTTTCTTTCTTTCTTTCTTTCTTTCTTTCTTTCTTTCTTTCTTTCTTTCTTTCTTTCTTTCTTTCTTTCTTTCTTTCTTTCTTTCTTTCTTTCTTTCTTTCTTCTTCCCACCATCCTCTCTTTCTCTCCCTGTCTCCACTTCTATGCCTTCTTTTTCTCCCCCTTCCTCCTCCCTCCCTCTGTCCATCCCTCCCTCCCTCTCTTCCTCCCTCCCTCTCTTCCTTCCTTCCTTCCTTCCTTTTTTTTCCACAGGAAGCTTCCTTAGATTTCTCCAACCAGGAAATAAATTCCCCTTGAAAGTCACATTGCATGAATTTTACTTTGCTCTATTTCAATTAACATATATTTTTGTGTGTTTCTTGGACACCATTAAGGGTATTGTAAAGGGTATGAATCCCCAGAATATGAAGTGAACTGGTCATACAGGAAATATGTATATGTATATGTGTGGTGGTGGTGGTAACAGATTCAATCTGATTCAACACACATTTATTTATTAAATGCTTATTTTATGGAAGTTACAAGAGGAAATCTGGTGTTTGTGGATATGAATATGGCCTCAGAGTTTGGAAAACCTGAGTTCAAATGCCACTTCTATTTCATATCGTCTGTGTGACCCTGGGCAAATCACTTTACCTCTGTCTCTCCCAGAAAACTCTCTATAACTATAAAGTATAGAGGAGATATTCATCTGCATTGGTAGAAGGTGTTTCCTCATTGTAAGTTCCATGAACTAATAAAATCATGGGTCTGATCCCTACCTTTCCTGACCTATTCTCCCACCCCACCCCAGGAATTTGCAAGCCCCTGAAGAGAGATACAGAGAGGCAGAGACAGAACTGAAGAGAAAGAGGATAAAAAGAGACAGGGAGACAGTGAGGCAGAGACAGAGAAGGCAATAAAAACTAAGAGGATCATGAAAGGCTTTCAGGTATGGGGACAGCTTGTGCAAAGTCATGGAGGTAGATAAAAGGCCAAGTTCAGGGAATAAAGAATAGGTCACTTTGGCTGGAACTTAAAGTGCATGAAGAGAAGCAAAGTATAGAAATCCTGAAATGGTAGTCTGGGGACATACTATAAAAGACTTTAAAAGGCAAGTTGATGTGCTTGCATATTATCCTAGTAACAAAGGAGCTACTAGAGATTCTTGAGAACTCTGAGCACTATACTGGTAGCTACAGAATATTTATAGAACCAGAGGGAAGTCTCTATCTCATTGAGGAGGTGTTTTACAGAAGATTTATGGAAGAATGTGGGGGAAAAAATCATAGGTAATAGGAAGTATTGGAAGAGTTATATTCTGTATTGGAGGAAGGACTTCCCATGAGAGGAGATTCTTGGAAGTACCTAAGTGGTGTTGTTTGTAGATGGCATCTCCTTCTGCTAGAATGGGAGCCCAATTATGGCAGGTCCACATCTGATGTTTATATTTTATCTCCTCCAAACACAGGAGTTTGCAATAAATCCAATGCATAGTTATTATAATCAAAGTTGTTGATTTTGAGGATATTTCAGTATCCTCTGGGGTTCTGAACATTTTAGTCTCCTCATTCATGATCCATGGATACCAAAGACTGATTGGATGCCTCCATACAAGCACAATGCCTGGAAGGCATTTGCACCAATATTTTAAAAAGAGCAATCTTGTCTATTTTTCATGTATCTTGGCTCTTACAGATACTTGATATCTGCTCTTAGGACTAATGCTTAGAAACTTCAAAGAGAAAATAAAGGAGTTTTTTCCCTTGGGCAAGAGAAGATTTATTTGTTTGTTTGTGCCATGAAGACCTTAAGCAAACTGAAGCATAGCCAGGCACACTTCACTTCCCCAAGGACAGAAACAGCAGAGAACACAGATACACAAGCAGGCTGAGCCACCTAGAATCAATTGACATTCTCCTTCACCTCCCTCCCCCCATTCCTACTTTAAGCAGTCTTGCCTGGCTCTATCTCTCCCCCTCTGGTACAATGGAAAGAATGCTAGTTTATGATTCAAAAAAAGAGTCTCTGTAGAGGTGAGAGGTGAGAGGTCCATGGGTGTGATATTTTGAAGACATATTCTGATCAGTTTTGCTCATTCTTCCCCTTTTCCCCCCTCTTGAATATAATTTGTTGTGTGGGTTGACTCTTTTAGAGTGGAGAGAAGAAAGGATAATTAGGTAAATGATGATGATGAAAAAAAATTAATGATTTTTTTAAAGAGTGATGGCGAGCAGGCACAATCAACATGGTGCAGTAAATGCAGCATTTTTTTTAGGCTACCTCTACATTCCCTTTTAAACAATTCTTTTTAAAAAGTGTCAAGTCAAATTTTAAGTGGCACAACCAACAAAAAGCCAGAGTGAGTCACTTTTTTTCCAGCCCAGGATGACTTTGGAGGTCAGAAAGAGAGGTCGCTGGATACTAGGATGGGGAATGGCTGGGAGTGCAGCAAAGCAGAAACAACACCAACTATGGGCCTTGAAGGCAATAACAGGTTGACTCAGTGATCAGACACAATAAGGGGGTTGAATATCTGGTCAGAGTGAGAATACTGAGGACCCCTGTGCAGGTATTGGGCACAGGATGGTGCCATTTGGCTAGTCCATTGCCCATTACCCATTTCTGGGTTGTAGTTCCAGGGTGGTGAGAAATGCTTGCAGCTTCACGGGAGAAGGGTCCTACCTGGGTATGGTCACAGTTTGAGGTTGGAGAGGAGTTGTGGTCATAAAGGAGCAGGCTCCTTACCTGACTAGGTAAGGAGCAGAGCATAGGCCAGGACAGCAGTAACCACATCTCTCTCAGGATTACAACACCTTGGAAGGACTGAAAAATTACAGGTGACCAGAACTAGCTATAAAAACAGCATGGCATAAAAGCCTGAAGCTTGGGATAATCAAACCTCTCTCCTCCCCAAGGTAGGCAGAGCCAAACTCTAATATAAAGTCCAAAGTAAAAAAAAAGGTTGAAAAAAATCAGCAAATACCCAAAAAATAACCCAATCATTACAAAAGCTATTGTGGTGACACAGAAGCTCAAGACACAAACTCAGAAAACAATGACTTGGAGACATCTATAAGCAAAGCTCAAAGAAAAATGGAGATTGGACATAAGTGCAACAAGAATTTCCTTTCAGGAAGGGATAGGGTGAAAAAGAGAAGAATAAATAGAAGAGAATAAGATGGAAGGAAGTATACAGTTAGCAATCATAACTGTGAATGTTAATGGGACAAATACCTAAAAAAACAGAAGTAGGTAGCAGAATAAGTAGATACAGAATAGACAGTAATAGCAGATTAGAAATCAGAGCCAAGCAATATGTTGTTTACAAGAGACATACTTAAAACATAGACAGAGTTAAATTAAGGGCTAGAGCAGAATCTATTATGTTTCACCTGAGGTAGAAAAGCAGGGATAGTAATCATTATCTTGGACAAACCAAAACCAAAACCAAACCTGATTAAAAGAGATAAATAAGTAAGAAAATTACATCTTGCTAAAAGGTATCATAGACAATGAAGTAATGTTAATACTAAACATACATGCACCAAAATAGAACAGCATCCAAATTCTTGAAAAAAAAAACTTAATAGGATTGTAGGAGAAAATAAACAGTAAAACTAAATTAGCGAAGGACCACAAATTACCTCCTCTCAGATTTAGATAAATCTAACCATAAAATAGATAAGAACTTAAAGAGATGGATAGAATTTTATAAAAGTTAGATATTTTGGATGTCTTGAAAATGTTGAATGAGAATAAAAAATAATATACCTTTTCTCAGTTGTAAATGTCACATTCATAAAAATTGACTGTTTCAGGGCATAAAAACTTCACACACAAATGCAGAAAAGCAGAAAGATTAAAAGTACCCCTTTCAGAGCAGAAAATGATATTTGATAAAGGGCCTTTTAAGCATAGATTAAAAATTAATTGAAACCAAATAATCTAATCTCGGGGAATGGGTGGGTCAAAGAACAAGTCATAAGAAAAAAAATCAATAGTTTCACTAAAGATAGTGACAATAATGAGAGAAAATACTGAAATTTGTGGGATGAAGCCAAAGCAGCACCTAGGAGAAAATTTACCTCTGGAGACTTACATCAACTAAAAAAATATATAAAGATCAAACCAATGAATCAGACACACCACAAAAAAATTATAAAAAGAACAAAATAAAAATCCCTGATTAAATACTAAAATAGAAATCTTGAAAATCAAAGGAAACTTTAATAAAATTAAAAGTTAAAGAAAAATTGAACTAATAAATAAAAGAAGCTGATTTTATGGGGAAAAAAGCCAATAAAATAAATAAATGATTGGTTAATTTGATTTTTAGAAAAGAAAACCAAATTACCAGTATCAAAAATGGAAAGAGTGAATACATAACCAATGAAGATGAAATTAAAGAAATTATTATGTGCTATTTTTCCCAATTACATGCCAGTGAAACTGAAAATCTAAAAGAAATGGATGAATATTTGCAAAAATGAACATTTCCCAGGTTAACAGAAGATGATACAGAATACTTTAATAATCCTATCTTTTAAGAAAGAAAGCCATAAATAAGCTCCCTAAGAAAAAAAACCACAAGACCAGATGAATTTACCAAACATTTTTTTCTGTTTTACCAAACATTTAAAGGACAATTAATTTCAATACTACAGAAGCTGTTTGAAAAGAGTCCTAACAAATTATTTCTATCACACAAATAAAGTTTTCATACTTAAACTAGAGAGACCAAAAACAAAGAAAGAAAACAATAGACCAATTTTCCTAATAAATATTGATGCAATATTTTTTTAAGGTTAAATTGTTTACTTCTTAAATATGAAAATGCTATCAGTGTTCTTTTTTATGCAATAAAAAAATTCCTCTCTTTTTATTTTTTAGTTTACATCATTCATTTCCATAAGATTTTGAGTTACAAATTTTCTCCCCATTTTTCCCTGCCCACCATCCCAAAACAGCAATCCCACTGAATATTCCCTCTCCCAATCTGCTCTCTCCCATATATTCACCTCCCCCCCCCCAATTTTCTAGTAGGACATGGTGACTCCCTAAGCCCCAGTGCCTGTATATCTCATTTCCCAGTCACATGTAAAAAAATTTATATATATATTTTATTTTAAAACTTTGGATTCCAGATTCTTTCCCTTTCTCCCTCATCACCCATCCTCACTGGGAAGATAAGCAATTCAATATAGGTTGTACATGTGTAGCTATGCAAAACATTTTCATAGTGGATATATTGTGAAAGACCATCTATATTTCCCTCCATCCTATCCCATCCTCCACTTGTTCTATTCTCTACATTGATCCTGTCCCTTTTCAAAAGTGAGTGCTTCTTACTTCCCTCCCTCTCCCCAGCCTGCCCTCCCTTCTATTACCCCCCTCTCATCCCCTTTCCCTCTACTTTCCTGTAGAGTGAGATAACCTTTGTAGTATGTATGTCATTCCCACCCACCCACCCCAAGCCAAATTCAATGAGAATAAGGTTGATTCCTTCCCTTTTGCCTTCCTGTTCTTCCCCCCCATTGTAATAATTTTTCCTTGCCTCTTCTATATGAGATAATTTACCCCATTCTGTCTCTCACCATCTCCTCTCATTATATTCTTCTCTCACATCTTAATTTCACCTTTTAAGTATCATTCCTTCGTATTCAATTGATCCTGTGCCCTCTGTCTATGTATAGCTGTAGACATATATACACACACTCACATATGTATTCATATGCCCATATACCTTCCTATATAAACATATATATGTTCAATAGTAATAGTATCTTGATTTCTCATAAAGTCACTAGCTTCCATTTGCCCCAGTCTAATTCTGGAGGAATAATTCTCTTCAGTGAGCTTTTTAGATTCTTTTTCCATCTGGCAAGTTTGGCTTTTTAAGGCATTCTTTTCCTCATTGCTTTTTTGAGCCTCTATTGCCATCTGAATTAATCTATTTTTTAAGGTATTATTTCCTTCAGTCAGGTTGTTGACTCTCATTTCATAAGTTTTTTGCATGGTTCTCATTTCTCTTTCCAATTTTTCCTCCACTTCTCTTATTTGATTTTCAAAGTCCTTTTTAAGTTCCTCCATGCCCTGTAACCAGCTCATATTTTTCTTGGAAGCTTTTGGTGCAGGAGTTCTGACTTCACTGTCTTCCTCCTTTTCCATACTTTGATCCTTTTTGTGCCCAAAATAGGAGTGTAAAGTTGGATTTCTCTGTTTGCTTTTCTTCCTTTGCTTGCTCATGTTGCCACTCAATTACTTGACTTTTGAGCCTTTTGTCACAGGAGAATTCTGCTACCAGAGAGGAGATCTTTATCCCAAATGCTGGGGTTTTCTCACCTGCCATAGCTATTAGTTGGGTGCCCTCTCTGAAGCGTCCACATGCTCTGGCAAACTGTTCACACATCCCAGGACCTCCACCCTATACCACAATACAGATCCAAGGAGGTTAAAGCAAGAGCAATTACCCCTCAGACTGGTTGTTTGGTCCCCCTACAATCTGCAGACCAGGAGCTCTGAAGAAGCCACATGGTGGGAGGCTGCTTGGCCGTGGGGCCTCAGCTGCTTCAAGCCCTGGGGGCAAAGGCCAGATCGCACTCCCGAATTCCCAGGTCCCAAAGTCCACACTACACTGACTTCTCTCTTTGTCCTTAGCATGTATGGGTTGATAATTCTGGAAACCACCACAGCTGCTGGTGATCTGATCTCCAGCTGGTGGCTGGTCAGGCCTTCCTGAGGCTAAAACCTCGGGCTCATACAGGGCTGGGCTCGGCTCCCAGAGCTCTATGCTGGCCACTTCCTGCTGGCCTGCTGGGCTTTCCTCAGTGGGAGGTTAGCTTCTCTGCATCATTTTATGGGTTCTGTAGCTCCAAAGTTTGGCTAGAGTAATTTTTTACATGAATTCGAGGAGGTGGGAGCCAGAGCTGCATGGAAATCCTGTTTCTACTCCACCATCTTGACTCCACCCTTGATGCAATATTTTAAAATAAAATACTGGCAAGAAGATGAGAAAACTCATATTCTGTCATGAGGTTGGAGTTATACCAGGAATGCAGGTTTAGTTCTATATTAGGAAATCTATTAGCAAAAACTATATGATTATGTCAATTGATGCAGAAAAAAAATGGTAGACAAAATACAACACCCATTTCTATTAAAAGCACTGGAAAGCATAAGAATATATAGAGCTTTACTTAAAATAATAAGCAATATCCATTTAAAAACAAGAATATGTATTATTTGAAATAAAGTAGAAGCCTTCTTAATGAGATCAAGGGTGAAGCAAGAATATCCATAATCTTGCAAAATTTCATTAGAAAAGTTAGTATTAGGGGTGGCTAGGTGGCACAGTGAATAGAGCACCAGACCTGGAGTCAGGAGGACCTGAGTTCAAATTTCGTCTCAGATACTTAGCACTTACTAGCTGTGTGACCTTGGGCAAGTCAGTTTACTCCAAGTGCCCTGCCTTCCCCCTCCAAAAAGAAAAAAATAAAGTTAGTTCTAGCAATAAGACAAGAAAAATAAATTAAAAGACTAAGGACAAACAATGAGGAAACAGAACTATTACTCTTTGCAGACAACATGATGATATATTTAGAGAATTTTAGAGAATCAACAAAAAAAAGAACTAGTTGAAACAATGAACAATCTCAGCAAGGTTTTGGGTATAAAATAAATCTTTATAATCAGCATTTCTTTATATTACCAACAAACCCCAGCAATTGAGTGAATAATCACTGGAATGGATTAGGGACATGATATACAGAAATATGTGACCATGGTAACATAGTGTTTAATAAGTCCAAAAATCCAGACTGTTAGGATAAGATTCCACTTTTCAACAGAAACTGTTAGGAAAACTGGAAAACAGTTTGGAAGAAATTGGCATAGACCAACACTGTATAGAAAGATAAGATCAGGGGCGGCCAAGTGGCTCAGCGAGTAAGAGCACTGGCTCAGTGTCGGGATGACCTGGATCAAATCCGGGCTCAGATACTCAGCACCACACCCAGAAATAACTGGCCGTGTAACCTTGAACAAGTTACTTAACCCCGATTGCTTTAAAAAAAAAAGAAAGATAAGATCAAAATTGGTGTATAATTTAGACATGAAGGGTTATGTCATAAATCTGGGGAGCATGGAAGAACATTACCTGTCATATATGAATAAGGGAAGAGTTTATAAGCAAACAATAGAAAGGGTAGGGGGGATCTCGGCAGGTAAAATGGATTATTTATATAGCATTAAATTTAAAAGTTTTCATATAAATAAAACCAGTACAGACAAAGCTAGAAGGAAAGCAGGGGAAAGGGAAGAAGGAAAGGGAAAGGGAAAGAGAAAGAGAAAGGAAAACACTAGAGCAGCTTATCTGATAAAATATATTTTTTTTCAAGTATATAGGGAACTGAGCCAAATTTATAAAAAATAAGAACCATTCCTCAATTGGCAAGTGGTCAAAGGATATGAACATGGAGTTTTCAAAAGATGAAATCAAAGCTATCTATAGTCATGTTATAAAAATGCTTTGAATTACTACTGATTAGAAAAATGAAAATGAAAACAACTCTGAGGAGCCACCTCATGTGTATCATATTGATTAACTTGACAGAAAAGAAAAATGACCAAGGTTTGAGGGAATGAGGAAAAATCAATATATCAATGCACTATGGAGTTGTGAACTGGTCCAACTATTCAGGAGAATAATTTGGAACTCTGACCGAAGTGCTCTAAAACTCTCCATACCCTTTGACCTAGCAATATCACAAGTAGGTCTGTATGCCCCTCAAAAAGTTGTAAAGGGCCCTTATGTACAAAAATGTTTATAGCAGTTCTTTTGGTGGTGGCAAAGAACTGGAAATTGAGGGACTGCCCATTAATTGGGGAGTGGCTGAACAAGTTGTATTATATGTTTGTGATGGAAGAATATGGTGTTGTAAGAAAAAATGAAGGGGATGCTTTTAGAAAGCCTGGAAAGACTTATATAAACTCATACAAAGTTAAGTGAGCTGAACCAGACGAACACTGCACACAGTAATAGCAATATTGTAATGATAATCGACTTTGAAAAACTTAGCTGCTCTGATCAGTACAAGGATACATGACAATTCCAAAGGACTCATGATGAAAAATGTTATCAACCTCCACAGTGGGAACCAATGAACTCTAAGGGCAGATTGATGCATATTGTTTTGTACTTTGTTTTCTTTTTTTTTTCAACATGGCTAATATGAAAATGGTTTGCATGACTTCATATGTATAATAGATGTATTGCTTGCCTTCTCAATAAGTGGAAGAGAGAGTAGGGGGAGGGAGAGAATTTGGAACTGAAAATATTTTTTAAATGCAAAATAATAAAAATTTTAAAAAGAAACACAAAAGAAAGTAGGTATAGGTTAAAATATCTGGAAAGGACTAGTAGAAGAAAGGTATACTTGTCTCAAGACTGAAATTACAGGGAAGTATCCAGTGGAGATTTAAGAGGGAATATGCTATGTATTAGATTATATTTTCTCTAGGCCTGGAGGAAGGCAATTCAATTTAATAAAAATTTATTAAGTCACTATGTACAAAGCACCATATAGAATTTTTCTTGGCTGTTATTGGTTAAAACTTCACTACCTTTTCTATCCAAAATGAATTTGACTCTTTGTATCCATTGTACTAAAATGTAAATAACAGCAGTATAAGGGTGTGCTGGAGATAGCTTGTATTGCCAGAGATTGTTAGAGACTGTTAAATTTTCAGTGTGAGTATTTATACCTTAGAAATGAGCAAATGCTACAACTTGGAGCTTTATTTGTTGTTTTTTAATTTTCCAGAAATTGATAGAGAACATATTAATGTTAACCTTTTTAAAAATAGTTCTGGCTCTTGAATCAGAGGGCTTGGGTTCAAATATCATCTCCTAACCTTATTACCTTGTGATCTTGGTCAAGTCATTTACCATCTTCATGTCTCAGTTTCCTCATTTATAAAATAGAGGGTTGAATGAGATGGTCTCTGAGATACCTTCCCGTGTTAAATCTATGGTCCAACAACAATGTATTTTATTTTTAATTTAATTTCATGTTTATTTTTAGTTACCATCATTCATTTCCACAAGATTTTGAGTTACAAATTTTCTCCCCATCTTTCCCCTACCCACCACAACAAAACAGCATTCCCACTGAATCTGCTCTCTCCTATATCCTCCCCCATGCCCCAGGATTTTCCAGTAGGACAAGATGGAGGTCTATGCCCCAGTGCCTGTATACCTTATTTCCCAGTTGCAGGTAATATATATTCCTTTCAACAATTCTCATACTGAGAAAAGTTTCCTAACTTACAATTATCATTTTTCCATGTAGGAATGTAAATAGCTCAACTTTGATAAGTTCCTTATGATTTCTTTTCCCTGTTTACCTTCTCATGCTTCTCTTGCTTCTTGTATCTGAATGTCAAATTTTCTATTCAACTCTTTTTTTTTTTTCATTAAGAATGCTTGAAAGGCGGCCAGGTAGCACAGCAAATAAGAGCACCGGCCCCAGAGTCAGGATGACCTGGAATCAAATCCAGGCTCAGACACTTAGCACCCACCCAGAAACACCTGGCCAGGTAACCTTGAGCAACTTACTAAACCTTAATTGCTTAGGGGCGGCCAGGTGGTTCAGTGAGTAAGAGCACTGGCCCCAGAGTCGGGATGACCTGGGATAGAATCTGGGCTCTGATACTTTGCACCACACCCAGAAATAACTGGCCTTGTAACCTTGAGCAAGTTACTTAATCCCAATTGCTTATAAAAAAAGAATGCTTGAAAGTTCTCTATTTCATTGAATGACCATATTTTCCCCTGAAACATTATGCTCAATTTTGCTGGGTGTGATTCTTGGTTTTCATCCTAGCTTCTTTGACCTCCAGAACATCATATTCCAAGCCCATTGATCCCCCAGAAGTTGCCAGATCCTGTGTTATTCTGATTTTGTTTCCATAATATTCAAATTGTATCTTGTTGGCTTCTTGTAATATTTTCCCCTTGATCTGGGAACTCTGGAACCTGGCTATAATAATCCTTGGAGTTTTCTTTTGGGGATCTTTTTTCAAGAGGTGATTGGTAGATTCTTTCAACCTCTCTTTTGCCCTCTGGTTCTAAAAATTCAGGGCAATTTTCCTTGAGAATTTCTTGAAAGATGATTTCTAGGTTCTTTTTTTGATCATGAATTTCAGGTAGTCCAATAATTTTAAAATTATCTCTCCTAGATTTTTTCCCAGGTCAATGGTTTTCCCAACGAGATATTTGACATTGCCTTCTATTTTTTCATTTGTTTGGATCTGTTTAATAGTATCTTGATTTGTCATAAAGCCACTAGTTTCCATTTTCTCCAATCTAATTCTGAAGGAATTATTCTCTTCAGTGAGCTTTTGAGATTCTTTTTCCATCTGGCAAATTTGGCTTTTTAAGGCATTCTTCTCCTCATTGGTTTTTTGAGATTCTTTTGCCATTTGAGTTAGTCTATTTTTTAAGGTGTTCTTTTCTTTCATCAGGTTGTTGACTCTCTTTTCATGATTTTCTTGCATCATTCTCATTTCTCTTCCCAATTTTTCCTCCACTTCTCTTATTTGGTTTTCAAAATCCTTCTTAAGCTCCTCTATGGCCTGTAAGCAGTTCATATTTTTCTTGGAAGTTTTTGGTGTAGGACTTCTGACTTTGGTGTCTTCTTCCTGTTCCAGGATTTGATCCTTTTTGTCCCCAAAAAAAGGAATCTAAGGTTTGATTGCTGTGCTTGATTTGCTTCCTTTTCTAGCTCATGTTGCCACTCAATTACTTGACTTTTGAGCTTTTTGCCACAGTAGAACTCTGCTTCCAGAGAGGAGAGCTTTGTCCCAAATTACTGGGGTTTTCACAGCTGCCAGAACTATTAGTTGGCTGCCCTCTCTGAAACCTCCACATGCTACGTCTCACTGGTCACGCACCCCAGGACCTCCACCCTAGACAGCGATCCAGATCCAAGCAGGTTAAAGCAAGAGTGATTACCCTTCAGATTGGTCACTTGGTCCCCCAACAATCTGCAGACCAGGAGCTCTGAAGCTGCCACATGCCTCAGCCACTTTTCATCCAGGGGTAAGAAACTGGACTGTACTCCTGGACTCCCTATTCCCAAAGGCCACTGACCTATCACTTTGTTTTTGGTATTCATGGGTTGATAATTCTGGAAACAGCCATAGATGCTGATGATCCACTCTCTCAATGTCCCTCTAGCCATGGCTGGTTGGGCTGCCCTGGGGCTAAAACTACAGACTCATATGGGGCTGGGCCCTGCTCCCAGAAAGCTGCAGTAGATCTTTCCTGCCAGCCTGCCAGGCTGCCTTCAGTGGGATGTTAGTTTCTTTTTGTCACTTTGTGGGTTCTGTAGCTCTAAAGTTTGTTTAGAGTCATTTTTTACATATATTGGAGGAGGTGGAAGCTAGAGCCTCATGGAAGTCCTGTTTCTACTCCACCATCTTGGCTCTGACCCCAACAATGTATTTTAAAATATTGTCCAACTGATCAATCTAGAACAATCATCTAGAAGTTCTCAATTTTCCTGCTTTTCACATCAGTCTACAGGAAAACTTCAGCTGAGTTACAGGCTGATATACTTATTAGAGTTATTTCCAGTAGTACTGCTTTTTTGCTCCAGGAATAATCTTCTCTGCCTCCCAGATTGTTCTAATAATTAACCGCATCTCTCTTCCCTTGACCTTGTACACTTGCCTGGAGCCCACAGTAGATTAGCTTGGAGCTGCCATCTTGGTTTCTGTGGGACTCTCTTGAGGAAAACATGTCCTTCAGCAGCTTTTAGGTATCAACGGAGCTTATTTTTTAATTTTGTTTGTTTGTTTACCTGGTTATTGATATGAGGGTTTTCTCAGGTTTAAGTATTTCAAGAGGCTTTCCCTAAGTGACTGTTTGTGTCTGTGCCCATGTGATAAATTCCTACAAGGGCTCTTTTGGTGGTTATATCTTCAAGTCTGCTATTTCAATATCATTTAATAGTGTTTATAGAAAATGTTGTTATTTTTACCATTGTTATCATGATCATGATCATCAAGATCATCCTTATTATCCTCATCCAATAGTTTTTATGAAGCAACATTCTACAGGACTTTGACCTTTGTGGGAGAAAGAGTTTTTCAATGTCAAGAACTGGTTCTACCATTAACTCATGATATAACCCATATCATACATTTTTTTGACCTCAGAATGTTGTTTGGTTGTTTCAATAACATCCAAGTTTTTGTGGTCCCATTTGGCATTTTCTTGGCAAAGATACTGGAGTGGTTTGCCATTTCCTTCTCCAGATTTTTTACATATGAAGAAACTGAGGCAAGCAAGGTTAAGTGACTTACCCAGGATCACAGAACTAGTGTCTGAGGCTGAATTTGAACTCAGATCTTCTCAACTCCAGGCCTGCTGCTGTATCCACTGTATCACCTAGATGTTCAAGCATTAGAATACTTGTCTGTAGAATGGAAATGATAATATATGACCTGCCACCTTTCAGAATTTATGAAGCTCCAATGAAATGATGACTGCAATTAAATTGAGAGTTCCTTGTGGGAAGGGTCTCTCTTTTGCCTTTATTTGTGTCCTTAATACCTAGCACAATTTTTGGTTCATGTGCTTAATAAATGTTTAATGACTGACTGACTAACACGATGGGACACAGTTTTTCCATAGAGAATATAATATCTAATATGTTGTGTATTATAATATTTTAGAGACAGCTTTGTGACAGAGTAGATAGAATGCTGTACCTGGAGTTAGGGATACACAGATGTTAGGGACACACCTTTTGGCGTGAGGGTTGCTGACCCTTTTTCGAGGCTACTTCCCACCCTTGGTGTCTACCTGGTACTCAAGTCTTACCTGTGACTCCAAGGAGTTATAGCATGCACAGTGGCCACACCCCACTAAACTATTTGGACAGATGAGCTAAACCAGGCCTGAACACATTGGTGAGTTAGGGAGATATAGAATGGGTGGATGTAAACAACTTGTTACATTGGCCATAAAGGCAGAGCAAGCAGGTACTGTGGAACACTTGGAGTCTGGTTAGAAATGGAATACACCATGTCATCCACTACATCCCAAGCTATCATCAACTGTCTTATCTTTTGTTTTGCTACTGGACTTCAATGACTCTGGATGAGAGAGTGAGGCTGATGACTTTGTGCAACTCTTCCTCATTTAAATCCAATTTATGTGCAAACCAAAAGACGTAACCCATATAATTTTACCATTTTGATAGACCTCAAAGTCCTATGGTGATGGGAAAATGATGGAGCAGCAGTCTTGGATATACTGGTAGCTGTAGTCACAAACCTGCCTGCAGGTGACCTAGGCCATAGAATCATCTTCTCCATGGACTGAAGAAGCAGTGGGATTTGGCAGCCCCTTGGGTGTCTAAGCAGCCTTCTTTTGTTGTTTTTTTTTCTGAAGGGGGGAAGGCAAAGCAGTTGGGGTTAAGTGACTTGTCCAAGGTCACACAGTTAGCAAATATCAAGTGTCTGAGGTCCTTCTGTACTCAGGTCCTTCTGACTCCAGGGTTGGTTCTCTATTCACTGCACCACTTAGCTGCCCCCTAAGCAACTTTTTTAAAGGAACACACTGCTCACCTCCTGGTGTGAAAAAGGGGATAGAAAGATGCCCTAAAAATTGTCTGCTTACTCAACCCTAGCCTGTTTACTGTAGCAGGTCGGGGGTCCTACCCTATGGTTGAAACACAAAAACATGCACAAAAACTTTTGCTAAGAAAATTTCACTCAGCACTGGTACATGGAATGTGCACACATTTATGGACAACGTGAAATCCAGTGTACTTGAAAGGCAGACAGCTCTTGTTGCAAGAGAACTCAATGAGTATAATACCCAAATAAAATCCCTGAGTGAAACAAGACTGGCAAATGAAGTTCAACTTACCAAAGATGGCTGGATAAATGTTTTTCTGGAGTGGCCGCAGTCATAGGGAGGCCATGAAACTGGAGTAGGTTTTGTAATCAAAACCAATCTAGTCTGCAAGCTTGTATGTCTCCCCAAAGGAGTGAACAAAAGGCTCATGACAATGCAATTGGCACTTGCAGAAAAGTACCACAGAACCATCATCAGTGTGTATACTTCTACCATGTTGACCCCTAATGAGGTCAAAGAAAACTTTTATGAAGACCTGAAGACTTTCATTATCAATATGCCAAAAGAGGACAAGCTTGTAATTCTGGGTGACTGTAATACCATATCAGACATGGCAGGGAGTCCTTGGGAGGAATGAAGTTAGAAACAGCAACAGCAGTGATTACTTACTATTGAAGACTTGTGTATCTCATGACCTCATTACTAACACTATCTTCCACTTACCTAAATTCAATAAATCTTCATGGATACACCCCCACAGCAAACATTGGCCTTTAGCAAAACAATGTCATTGTAAGAGACAGACAGGATAGAGAGTAATGAAGGCTATGTGTGATGCAGAGTGCTGGACCAAACATAGGCTTATCCTCTCCTATCTAAACATTTGCATTCAACAAGGGCAGTGACCCCACAGCAATATGACTAACAGATGATTTATGTCAAAAAATTAGAACTATCTCTGAATGTAAACAGTTTGTTAACTTTGAGGGAAAACTGGGTTTATACATTGTTGGCAATAGTGGAGCAGAAAAGAAGTGGGCAGCTTTCAGAGATTTTGTGTATAGCATCACATTTACTTATTTGGACCAGAAGACTCACACACAGCAAGATTGATTTGACAAATTAGGGCCCAATTTTTCCATATTCCCTTCAACATTTGTCATTCTTTCCTTCTAGCAGAAGCTGTTAAACAAAAAAGGAGAACTTCACAGCGTTTACCAGCAGGATAGTTCATCCATCTCTAAGAAGGCAATGTTTAATTCCACCAGATGTAAAATATAAGCAAAGCTTAGAGAGAAGCAGGATTATTGAGTCAATAAGAAGGCAGATGAAATTAAGTTTTATGCCGATAGTAACAATCTGAAGCACTTTTATGATGCCCTCAAGGGTATTTATGGATCTATGGTGCATCTCAACTACTCAGTGCTGATGGAGCTACATTGATTAGTGATAAGGATATGATAGTGGAGAGATGAGCTGAACACTTCCATAATGTTTTCACCAGATCGTCATCATTCAATGATGAAGTCATTGACTATATACCTCAGGTTGAAGTCAATCCCCCTCTAGCTGAACTTCTAACTGAAGAGGTTTTGGATGCCATTAGGGTCCTCTCATGTGGCAAAGTTCCTGGTGCTGATTCTCTTCTAGATGAGATGTTCTTCACCATTCCTGAAATGATCTTTTCAGTGATCTCCATAAGATCATGGAAGTCTGCACATGCTAATGCAAACACAGGCTGTGAATTCAGGATTGTGAATCAAATCAGTTCCTTAATTTCTTAACTTACATCCAATTTCATAAGTGTGGTCAATGCTATAAACTACCAGCATCTTCTGATAGATATCCAGATCATTGTGGTAGGAGATAAAGGGTTATAAACAGCTCCATCTGAGATGGCATTCATCATGGGAATTTGTATCTCAAAGAAGCCCAACTCATCTAGGAAGTTCCTTATATAAGTAATTATCTTGGAGCAGGTGATGAACTTCTGTCTCACAAAATCATTCAGGATCAAGTTTAAGTATCACTTATGACAATGTGTTTCCTTGTGTGTGAGACTGAAATGAAGGTGAGGCAGCATATGAAGCCATGGTTACAAGAGTGTAATCTCAACTCTTCCACAGATTCCCTTGAACCCTAATAATGTCTCCTGTAAAGCCAATCACAAGCAGCTCTCCTGAGGACTGCTGCTGTGAATAACTTTAAGGATCTAATCACATAGTATAGTGAACTCTCTATTTATTCAGCAATAAACTAAAGCAAAACATTCAAGAAACTAAAGATCAGCATTCACAATAATATAACATAGCAACTTATTTACTAAGGTGACCAAAAGTCTTAAACAAAACATAGTCACAATCTCCTCAATCAATATAGAGTACCCAAGTCAAGCATTCTTTCATCTTGACTCCAGGTTGGATTCCAATCATCTTTAAGCCAATCATCCTTAAGGGGTAGCAGAAAGTACAAATACCATCCACCCCTAGGTCACAATAAGTTACAGTATCATCAGTAAGCACTGAGTACCCAAGTAAAACCTTCTTTCATCTTAACTGGAGACTCACTTCCAAATGGCTGGCCACTCCTAGCTCTTGCCTGGATTCACATATAGGCAGCTCTCTGCTCCACTTCTACATCTCAGCTTACTGCTCCACTCCAAACTCTTCAAAATTTCTGTTTCTAGGAAGACAAAGTTTAACAGAGCAGCAACAATATTTATACACATTGCTGGCACTATTATCTCAATTCACTTTCTGTCTGACAAAGTAACACAAACCAACAGACAAAGTTTCTGTCTGAGAAGTCAAACACAAATCAACAGTAAAGTGTCAGGACTTCTGTAACCTGCAGTAAAATCCTCTTTCTGGACTTCTGTAAACAGTAGTAAAGTTCTTTTTCAGGGCTTCTGTATCAACAGTAACATCCTCTTATAGAGCTTCTGTATCAGCAGTAAAGTCCTCTTTCAACAGACAGAATGCGTCATTATGATAAAGTAACATCAACACAGACAGAACAGATTGCCCAAATCACAAACCTTTTCCCTCTCAGTTCTGCTTGGTCCCAGCTTGTGTTGGAGTTTTTCTCTGCTCTGCTCCTTCCTGCTGTACGATTCTTGTTCTACCCTTCCTATTCTGCTCTATGGACAAGCTCCTCCAACTGTGGGCTCCATGTGATTACATTAGGCCTATTAAGGGCAGGGAAGGTTTCCAAACTCCCTTAGGCCTATTAAGGGCAACACAATGTATACTGTTTCCAACAAAGACTTGACACAATCAAAGGCAAGGCTCAAAGGCACTTGAATAGCTGAAACAAGCAGCAAAATACTACTTTGCTTGCAATTATATCTCCTCACCAAATTTTGTTATTTATATGAAAAATTCTTCTTCTGATTTGTGATTCCTGAATGAATTTTCCCCTAGAAGTCTGTTTGACATAGATCTGGTCTGCCACTCTCATAGATCTGGGACTTTACTGATGTCAGTCAGGAGGTCACCTGGTTATAAATGATTATACTATTTGATGAAGTGGGTGAATGAGGTGTCTTCATGAAACTTGTATGGGTGAAGGTTCTCTCCACGACCTTCAGCTACTAGATCATCTGGCTGTGACTTTGTAATATTGATTTGGGTCCAGACTCTCCTCATTAGCAGGGATGCCATTATTAACAATGGGATTGGTAGTGGTGGCTTGACTAGGCAGCTTCTCACTGAGCTCTTTATCTCCCTCTCAGCCATTTTCTTCTCTGCCTTTAAATGTCTCTTCACCTCATTTTTGCTCAATTTCATCTTGGTGCTGTCTGTGGTCACCACCACTCCCTACATTTCTGCCATCCTTACCTAAGGACCCAACCTGAAAGGGGACCAGTATACTTTTGAGAGGTGTACATACAGATGAAGACGTTGATGCACACACAGATTATGAGGTTAGTGCATGGATTGCCAGAGTTTGTTCAGTGTTTGGGAGGCTCCAAAGGAAAGTGTGAGAGGAAATGTATCAGACCACCCACCAAACTGAAGTTTTACAGAGACATTGTGTTGACCTCATTGTTGTATGCTTGTGAAACCTAAGCAGTATACCAGCATCATATCAGGAAACTGAATTACTTACATTTGAATTTTCTTCGGAAGATTCTGAAGATCATCTGGCAAGATAAAGTAATTGACAATGACGTACTTTCTTGAGCTGAATTGCCAAACATTTAAACCCTAATGCAGAGAGTGCAACTCTAATGAACTGGCCATATTGTTTGAATGCCAAATATACATTTATCTGGAAGACTATGGAAGACTTACAAGGCAGACACTCACAGGGAGGTCAGAAAAAGCTATATAAGATTACCCTCAAAGTCCCTCTGAAGAACTTTGGAGTCCATTGTGAGGCATGGGAGATGCTAACATAGGACCATCCATCACGGTGCGCCTACATAAAAGAAAGTACTATTCTCTATGAACAAAACAGTATTTTAGTAGCTCAAAAGGAACATGAGATATGCAAATCTAGAAACATCTGCACCACAAACATTCACATGGATCATATCTGACTTGTGGCAGAACCTTCTGAGCTCATATTGGTATGATCAGCCACAGTTGAACACAATCTACCTAGACTCAGACATAGTGATGTCATTTTGGTCCCCTTCAAGTATGAAGGACAACAATCAACCAACCAAGGATTTGGGAGACTTTTGGTGTGATCAGTCACAGTCAGACACATTGTATATTGACATAGTGAGATAGTTTTGGTCCTCTTTGAGAATGAAGGACAAGAGCTACCCAGAGCAGATGTGGATTTAGGGAGATCTGAGTTCAAATCTGGCCTCTGAAAGGAGCTGTGTGCTTTTAGACACATCACTTAGCCTCTGTTTGCTTGAATTTTCTCATCTGTAGAATGGGGATAATACTAGCACCTAGTAGCCAAGGTTGTGATGAGGATGAAAGGAGATATTTGTAAAATACTTTGCAAACACTAAAGTTCTATTTAAATTCAAGTTATTATTATCATTAATTCATGTTTATTTTAACCCAACTAATGTGGTTGACAGTGAAAGTTAAGTCTTTTAATTAGGACCAAATTCCCCAAAGTTCTTTATTTAGTGTCATCATATTGTTTCTATTAGACAGCATTTATTAAGCACATATTTAGACACATAGTCTTGAGGTGACATTTATGAGGGTAATGAAGTCTTTTTTACTATGCTAAGAGGCAGCATTGGATGATAGGAAGTTCACTGGACTTAAGATCAGAAAATGAGTGGCTTTTGATTCTCTTTCTGCTACTTAGCATCCTTGTTACCATGGATAATTTCATTAACTTCCCCAAGTTGCATGTTTTAGAGAGAAAATGTAAAATAGGGAATAATGCTTTGAATATCATCCTCACAGGGTACTTGTGAAGAACAAATGAATTAACTTATTTAGTATATTTATAAATCTTACAGCTTTATATAAATATCAGCTGGACCTCACGGATTCCCACTGCTTCTCCTATTACCTGACTTCATAGATTAGCTATAGACATGACTCAAAGAAATGTCACTATTCCCTGGGAAAATGGATTCCTTGCTTTTTATTTTTGAACTTTGAACGTTCCAGAGAGAAATATCCACTATCACCTCCCCACCAGAATTCTGCATTAGAGACTTATCCTTTTGGCTTCTAATGCCTGTTTCTTTAATACAACCTTGTCAGTTGTAGATCATTCAGTGTGAATGAGTTTCTTGTGAGTAGTGTTGGGTTGGAAAGGGAAAGGGGCTGAGGGAAACCATCAGGGTGGGTGTTCACATCAGTTGAGATCAATGGAGCTAGCTGGGGACAGGAAGACAAAATTCCTGGACTCTCTGGCCCAGATGGGGCTACTGTTCTGCAGAGGAAGTAGTGAGAAGAGAAAGCAGGAACCCCTGAGGAATGAAATTGATGCTTTCTATCTCCCCCTCATCTTCACAATGTCACAGCCCAAAGAAAAGCATCCATTGAAAAGTTTTATTCAAGCCTAGCTTGATCAAGGAGAAAGTGCCCTGGAAAGCTCATGCAAGCTGAGTTGATAGCAGCCCCAGTGAATCTCAAGGGCAACCTTATCGCTTCACAAGCTTTCAGTTTGCCTTTTCTCTTACTGACAGGCTCTGATAGGGAGCAGATGCAGCCGGCCTCTGAAATCCTTAGGCAGGACCTCTCTGTGCCTTTCAGCTCCCCACTTCTCTCTCCTATAGATGGGTCTAATAGTAAATGCAATTTCTATTGCCTCTGGGTCACAGAACCAGGGGATGTCAGAGCTGGAAGAGGTCCTAAAACACCAGGATGATAGACTCGAGAGCATGGGATGTCAGACTTTATTCTGGTGAATTGAGGATTCAAGTGATCTCATTTGATTCAATTAAGCAAATATCTGCTCTCCTCAGGATACTCCACTAAATTCAGGCTGAAGATACAAAACCAAAAATGTTAACAGTCCCTGCCTTCAGAATGCTTACGTTTTACTGAGGGATACATTTTCACAATCACCGTAATTATTCTACAAAGTAATTCGAGAAGGAGAAAATGCTAGAAACTGAAGGGGGAGGGGATCAAGAAAGGTTTCACAGAGAGGTTGCAGCCTGAGCTTAGCATTAGTGGAAGATAAGTAATTTTAAAGATGAAGATGCAAAGAGAATGCATTTCAGGCAAGAGGAATGGCTTCTACAAATGCAATGGGAACTATAAATCTCTAGAGTCTGAGATCAGAATGACTGGGGTGTATAATACATAATGGAGAGTCATATTAAAAAGAGGATTAGAAAGGTAGACTGGAGGTATATGGTGGAGGACCTTGAATGCCAGGCCCTCCACAGGTGCTAGTCTTTTTCTTTCAGACAGGTGGGACTTCACCACTAGCAGTTACAGAACCAGGGAACAATGTGGTTAGATATATGCCTTAGGAAGGTTATTTTGACAACCAAGTGGATGATGGATTGGAGAAGTACATTGTATTATAGAAATTAAAATGTTAGGCCTATAAAAGAGACCTTAGAGATTGAGTGGTCTAACTCTATTATTTTACAGAGAAGGAAATAGAGGCCATGAGAAAGAAGTGGTTTGATCAAGGTCGTACAACTAGTCAGTGACAGAACCACGATTAGAACTCAGGTGTCCTGACTCTCAGACTAGTTTTCTCTCATATAATAGAATCATTGCACCATGATTAATGTGTATGTGTCCTGTTTCCCCAATCTAAGGACGAGTTCATTTAAGGCAACAGCCTAATATAAAGTTTACATCTGTTTTTCCACATCTTCCACTAATGTCCCTTATACCCTCTCTGGGCATCTGTTATCACATATGTAAAAACGAAGGGATTAGACTCAATGAGCTGCAAGGTCCCTTCAAGATTTAAATCTGGTCCAGCAGTAATTGATACTACATGATTGTAATTGTGGGGTGGTGGTGGTGATGCAAGACTATGAGACCATGAGAGACTATGCTAGCCAAGTACAGTTTCAGATCAAACCTACCAAGCTAAAAAAATGGTTTTCAGTAAGGTTCAAGCAATTGCTGGTGTGTCTGTCATCTTAAAACTAGTGTGGAGGGGTCCAATACCAGTTCTGCAAGGGGTGGAGAATTTTTTAGTCTTAATAACTTGTCTAGTTTCTTAAATTCTATTAAATTTTCTATTACTAAAATATTAAGGTCTCACTGTGACTAAAACACTGTGCTAGGCACTAGGGAAACAAAGAGAAAAAAATGAAATCTTCCCTGCCCTCAAGGTGTTTAATTCTACTAGGGAGATCATTAGGTATACAAGTAAGTGTTCACAAGGCTGTACAAAGGAATAAAAGGGAAAGAACACAAATAACTAGAGGCATCAGTAGGCATCACCTACTCTGAAAAAAGTAATCAACAAGTTGAGTCAAAGAGCATTTATTAAGCACCTACTGTATGCCCAAGGGACTGTGCTAAGTACTGGGGATCAAATAAAGGTAAAGACTTTAACTAGCCTAAAAGAGCTCATATTCTAATGGGGGAGATAATATGAAAACAACTATGTACAAACAAGACTATCTATATCTATCTACCTATCTATCTACCTATCTACCTATCTATCTATCTATCTATCTATCTATCTATCTATCTATCTATCATATATGTGTATACATATATAAATTGGAGACATTCTCAGAGGAAAGGCACTGGTATTAAGGGGAGTCAGGAAAGGCTTTTTGTAAAAGGTAGGATTTGAGTTAAAATTTGAAGTAAGCCCAGGGAAACCCAGAAGTAGAGATGAGAAGGGTGACAATTCCAGGCATGGGGGATAGATAGCCAGTGAAAATGCCCAGAGTAGAGAGACAGAGAGTCTTGTATGGTGAACATCAAGGAATCCAGAACCAGTGGATTTATACAGTTTGTTGGGGGCAAATCAGGAATAGGAAGACTAGAAAGGTAGGAAGGGGTCAGATTATGAAGGACTTTAAAAGACTACCAGAAGATTTTATATATGATCCTGCAGGTAACAAGAAACTGGTGGAATTGAATAAATAGTGGAGAGATATGGTCGGATTGGCTCTTTAGGAAGACTGCTTTGGTGGTCAAGTGACTAATACGTTCAAATAGGGACAGAATTGAGTTGGGCAGATCCCCCAGCAGGCTATTGCAATAGTTCAGGTATGAGGTGATGAGGACCTATACTAGTGGCAGGGGAAGAAGGGAGAAGGGAAATATATGAGAGATGCTCTTAAGGTAAAATTGATAGGCCTTGATATGGGGGAAGAGAGAGACAGACAGTAGGGAGCTGAGGATGACACCAGGATTGGGAGCCTAGGGTACTGGGAAGGTGGTAGTATCTTTGAAAACAGTAGAAAAATTGGGAAGAGGGGGAGGTTTTGCGGGAAAAGATAATGAATTCACTTTTGGACATTTTGAGTCTGAGATCTCTATAAGAGAGATGGTTCTAGAAAGTGAGGAATGCCAAGGGACAGAAGTGAGAAGGGGATGGTTTCCACATATGGGGGCCCACCTGAACAAATATACAAGGATCATAGATGATGGAATCTTATATAAGGGAAACAACTCATAGGCCACAGAACACAGTGTGTGAAAGGGAATGATAATAAACAACTGGAAAGACAGGTAGGAAGACCTCCAGAAGACACGTACCAAGTTGTAGTGGGGTTTCAATCAACCTCATTGAAGGGAGAATGCACACAAATGAAATCACAGCTGCCTGCAGTGTTGAAGTGTTCCCCCAGAGCACTCAACATGTCATTAGGCCCATGAGCAGCAGCACTCAGTAAATAAATTGTTGGTGCATCAAAAGATTTAGACTGGATCAGCTAGTGTTCTGTGAGCTCACAACCCTGTAATGCCTGTGACTCTGCACTCTCCTGCTCTCAACCCTCTGACCATCCATTCCCGGGCTCTTTTCCTGTTTCCCTCTTCTTCCTCTCTTCCCATATTTAGTTACCCCTCAAAGGTCTGTGTTTGTCCCTCTTCTTGTTACTCTTTTCATTTTCAAATTTTTTCTAATTTATTCATTTATTTTTAGTTTTCGACATTCATTTCCACAAGATTTTGAGTTACAAATTTTCTCTCTGTCTTTCCCCTCCCCCATCCAAATATAGCGAGCCTACTGAATAACCATTCCCCTAATCTGTTCTCTCTTATATCCTCACCCATCCTCCCCTAACTTTCTAGTAGGGCAAGATGGATTTCTATACCCCAGTGCCTGTATCTCTTATTTCCCATTTGCATGTAAAAGAAATAATTTTTTTAACATTTGTTTTAAAAACTTTGATTTCCAGATTCTTTACCCTTTTCCCTCTTCACCCACCCCCCACTGGATAGCTAAGCATTTCAATATAGGTTGTACATGTGTAATTATGCAAAACATTTCCATAGTAGTTATACTGTGAAGGACTAACTGTTTTTGTCTCCATCCTATCCCGCCCCCCACTTACTCTATTTTCTACTTTGACTCTATCCCTTTTCAAAAATGTTCACTTCTAACTACCCTCTTCCCCAATATGCCCTGCCTTCTATCATGACCCCTCTTATCCACTTCCCCCCTACTTTCCTGTAGGGTAAGATACCCAATCCAGTAAGTATGTTGTTCCCTCCTTGAGCCAAATTCAATGAGAGTAAGGTTGACTCATTCCCTTTCACTTTCCTGTTCTTCCCTTCCATTGTAATAGTTTTCTCTTGCCTCTTTTATGAGATAATATATCCTTTTCTATCTCTCCCTTTCTCCTTCTCCCAATATATTCTTCTCTAACCTCTTAATTTTATTCTTTAGATATCATTCCTTCCTATTCAACTGATCTTGTGCTCTCTGTCTATGCATACATGTACACATATATATGCATTCACATGTGTATTTATGAACACAATACTCTCCTATACATATATGTATGTTTACATACATACATATATATTCCCTTCAACTATCCTCATACTGAGAAAAGTATCATGAGTTACAAATATCGTCTTTCCACGTAGGAATGTAAATAGTTCAACCTGAATAACTTCCTTATGATTTCTTTTTCTTATTTACCTTCTCATTCTTCTTGTAATTGAAAGTCAAATTTTCTGTTCAGCTCTCTTTTTTTTTCAGCCAGAATACTTGAAAGTCCTCTATTTCATCAAATGACCATATTTTCCCCTGAAGAATTATACTCAGTTTTTCTGGGTAGGTTATTCTTGCTTTTAATCCTAGCTCCTTTGACCTCTGGAATATCATATTCCAAGCCCTCCAATGCCTTAATGTAAAAGCTGCTAAATCTTGTGTTATCCTGATTGTGTCTCCACAATACTCAAGTTGATTCTTCCTGACTGCTTGTAATATTTTCTCCTTGACATAGGAACTATGGAATTTGGCTATAATATTCCAAGGGGTTTTCTTTTTGGGATCTTTTTGAAGGGGTGATTGGTGAATTCTTTCAATTTATATTTTGCTCTCTTGTTCTAGAATATCAGGGCTATTTTCCTTGAGAATCCTTGAGGACTATTTCTAGGCTCTTTTTTTGATCATGGCTTTCAGGTAGCCCAATAATTTTTAAATTATCTCTCCTGGATCTATTTTCTAGGTTAATGGTTTTTCTAATGAGATATTTCACATTGCCTTCTATTTTTTCAGTTGTTTGGATCTTTCTTATATTACATTGATTTCTCATTAAGTCATTAGCTTCCATTTGCTCCAATATAATTGTGAAGGAATTATTCTCTTCAGTGAGTTTTTGAAATTCTTTTTCCATCTGGCAAAGTCAGCTTTTTAAGGAATTCTTCTTCTCATTGGCTTTTTAGGCCTCTTTTTGCCATTTGAGTTAATCTATTTTTAAGGTGTTACTTTGTTCAATCAGGTTGTTGACATTCTTTTCACGATTTTCTTTCTTTTTTTTTAAGCAATCAGGGTTAAGTAACTTGCTCAAGGTTAAATAACTGGTTATGTAACATGGCCAGTTATTTCTGGTGTAGTGCTAGGTATCTGACCCCAGATATGATCCCAGGTCATCCCGACACTGGGGCCAGTGCTCTTACTCACTGTGCTACCTGGCCGCCCCTTTTCATGATTTTCTTGCATCATTCTCATTTCTCTTCCCAATTTTTCCTCCACTTCTCTTACTTGAGTTTCAAAATCTTTCTTGAGCTCCTCCATGGCCTGTAACCAATTCATATTTTTCTTAGAAGTTTTTGATGCAGGAGTCTTGCCTTTGTTGTCTTCTTCTGAATCCATGTTTTGATCCTTTTCATCCCCCCAAAAAGATTCTATGGTCTGATCATGCTTCTTCTGCTTGCTCATCTTGCCAGCCAATTACTTGACTTTTGAGCTCTTTGCCATGAGAGAACTCTCCTTCTAGAGTGGAGAGCTGTGTCCCAAATTGCTGGGATTTTCACAGCTGTGTCAGAGCTGCTGTCAGAGCTATGAGGAGGGTGCCCTCTCTACAGCCACCACAAGCTCTGGCACACTGGCCACACACCCCAGGACCACCACCCAGTACTGCAACCCAGATCCAAACAGGTCAAAGCAAGTGTGATTACCCTCTGAATGGTTTTTTTGTCCTCCTATGATCTGCAGGCCAGGGGAGCTCTGGTGGCAGCCACAGGGCAGTAGCTACACCAGCACCATCAGTAGCAAGGGGCTGCCTGGACCACGCTCTCACACTCAGTTCCAAAAGAATTCCCCACTAGCATTTTACTTTCTCTTTGGTATTTATGTATTGAGAAGTTTGGAAATCATCACAGATAATGGTGATTTACTCTCCTGAAGTCTGCTGAGGATTGTCTGGGCCACTGAGCAGGGCTACCTCGGGTCTGGGCTAGGTGACTCATCCAGGGGTGGGCTCAGCTCCCAGCTTGGTACAATAGATCCTTCCTGTCAGCCTGTTAGGCTGCCGTCAGCGGGATATTTGTTTCTCTCTGTTACTTTGTGGTTTCTGTAGCCCTAATATTTGTTTTGAGTCCTATTTTACAGGTATTGGAGGTGGTTGGAGCAGGAGCTCAGACAAGTTCTTGCTCCCCCTCATTTTCACATTGTAAACTGCTGTACTAAAGCACTCAAATCTACATAAGATCATTGGATTTTGGTGCTAAATTAGAATATAAGGTTTTTGAGAACATAGACTGTCTATAAGGCTTATGGGATTTAAAGATCTTCCATGCCCCATTGGACTTGCTGATGTAGCAGGAAGGGGTGGGGCAAGAGAAAGCAGAAGCCAAGCTAGAGTGCATGTGGTGGATGCACAGGTATTGGCCAAGGTGGAGGTGGAGGCGTGAAGCCCTTTTTTTGAGCCAGCCAGAATTTCTGCTAAGGACTCCTGCTGAGGAATGCCAGGATTGGAAACTGTGTGTGTGTTTGGGGTGTGGGGGGGAGCAGAGCTGCTGGGAGCATACTTCCTAGATGCTGAGCAGTTGCTGTGAGTGGAGAGAGGAGGACCTTTGCCTGAGGTAATCTGTTCTGTTTTAAAGGCTTGAGAATGTGGGTGTTTACAACATTAACTACATGTGCCAAATTCATAACTAATGTGATGGCTTTGACTTTCTGGTTTGGGGACTCAGTTTTCTGGTATTTTAATAAATTCTCCAGGATTATCCCCCTTGTACAGAGCCTGGTATATTTTGTGATTAATACCTATATCAGCATATTTATAGTTACTGTAGGCATTGTGAATTTGGCATTGTTGATACACTGTCTTTCTACTTATGTGCATTCCTAGTGCTTTGCCAAATGCCTGACACATAATAAGCCCTAATGAATCCTGATTAACTATCTACACTGCCCTAAACTCAAGCATAGCTTTGTGGCCCCAAATCTCCAGTTCTTCAGGTGGTCATCTCTTCTACCTAGATGTCTTGTTGGCACTCAAGTCAAACTCAGCCTATGGAATTCCTCATCCTCCTTCTAATTTTTTTTTCCCTATGGGGCCAGCATTTTCCTGGTCATGGGGCCTGATAACCTTAAAATCATCCTTGCCTCCTCTTTTTTCCTTATCTCATAGATCCAGTCTTGCCCCTTCTACTTCCTTCTACTCATGTAAGGGAAGTTTCTTTATTGGGACCCAAATCTACATCTTTATATTAAGAAAAAAAAATGTCTGGGGCGGCTAGGTGGCGCAGCAAAGAGAGTACCAGCCCTGGAGTCAGGAGGACCTGACTTCAAATCTGGCCTCAGACACTTAACACTTACTAGCTGTGACCTTGGGCAAGTCACTTAACCCCAACTGCCCTGCCCTCCCCCACTACAAAAAGCAAAAAAATTAAAAAAAAAGAAAAATTATTAAAAAAAAAAAGAAAACAAAAAAAATGTCTTCTTCTTTACTTTCTCCTAGTGTTTCTAATTCTTTTCTTATGTTCATGGAACACATCTGCTCCTTCTGATTATTTGACAACCTTTTAGATGTTTAAAGAGAGAAATCCTGTGCCCTAATCTCCTCATCAAGACCAGCCTTCTCTTCTAGCTGTAATGTGAAAGCCTTTGGAAAATTTTAAGCAAATGTTTTCTACTCACCTCCATAACCCTCAGACTAGCTCTGTTTAGGTATTAAATAAAGGTCATTTATATTTAAAAGAAAAAAATGTTGTATTTTTCAATTGGGAAAAAAGAGTGTCCTAGATCTCTAGGAGATAAATACAACAAGGTTATTGTTTAACTTATGCTTTTGAACAGAAGCTTTTAAATGGATGGAATGTCTGGTCATTATCTTTGTAATATCTTACAAAGTTAGAGTTTCCTGCTGGCTCAGTGAACAGCCTAGGGGAGGGAGTGGGCTGGCACTACTGATATATTCTGGGAAAGTCTCTTTGAAACTTGCTGATCATTAATGCTGAAGAGCAAACCCAGGGTCAGGAATCCTTGATATTTGCTAAATCATTGTGGGTATTTCTCAAGGCAAGTTACTGAAGGATAGAATCTCCTGAACTTTCATTAATTCTTTTGTCTTCTCTAACTCTACTCTCTCTCTGTCTCTCTGCCTCTGTCTATCTCTCACACACAAATACACACACTGAGTCTGGCTTTTATTAGGGGGACAGTATTAACTCTGATAAAGAGAGGCTTAAGACTTGGGAAGACAATCAATACAAGGTTGGGATCCTAGGCATGTATATGGGGCAATCAGAGAAGAAAAAAATCAGGGTAGCAGCTGAGGCTCCCAAACCAGGTCATTGACTAATACTTCCAATTCACCTTGTTTTGGTTCTCCAACCACTAGGGCAGGTAATATGATAGGTGTTTCCCACAGTAGAGCAGTGGATGCCTCTGTGAATGCCATTGGTACTACTGGAGTATGGGTGTGGGTGTAGGAGAGTGCCAGTTCCGTTGCAGTAGATTGGTTGTCTTTCTCTGATGTCATAGAGAGGTGCAGCCTATATAAGGAATTTCCAGCATGGAAGATTTCAGGTAAAGAAAATTCCAGTATGGGACAAGATAGGAGATGGAGAATAGTCAGGAGGAAAGGACATACTCTAAAACAGAGGGTGGGGGTGGAGAATCAATGTCTTTTACCATAAGAATTGTAATTGTGAAGAAGGAGCAGAAGACCTGTGTATCAGAAGCAATGGAATTGTACATGCCTCTGGCCCCCTTCCATTTAGCCCCATTTTCCAGACACTTACTAAAAAGATATGTGACTGGTGGCTCTCTTAGTGTGTCCCTAGGACTGGGGACTGTGTCCAAGATGATCACGACAGAATCAGGATTATGTTGTGGGATATAAGGGGAAAAGGAGAGAGAGGTTCTGGATTCTTTTAAAGCAGGTTTTTTTTTTAGGTGGGGGTATGAGGGGATGTGGCCAATGCCAACTTTTACATGGACTTCAGGGGAAGGAAAGACTTGCTCCTTCCTTTTTCTGCCCCAGCAGCAATGTTGATGGCTGCATGTACAGGGCAGCAAAAATGGTCACGGACTCACTGTAACAAGCACATGTCTTTTTGCAAGGGGCTGGAGAGTATTGGAATGAACAGGATACATTCTTATATTCATCACCCCATTATTCCTATCGTGTGTAGGATTTGAGAACTCTAGAATTGAGAACTAATATTAATGAGAGGGCAAATTTATAAGGAGTCAGTTTTCAATTCATTGTTAGAAGGATTTTGTAATAATTCAAGCTTTCCGACAGTGGAATGGGTTACGTAAATAGGTATTGACCCTTCTGTCCTTGGTGGTGTTCAAGGAAAACTAGAATGGTCACTTTATGAGGATTCTGTAGAAGTAACATGGTACTGTATGCTGAAAGAACAATGGGCTTTAAATCAGGAAATGGGTTTTGATTGCCTTGGGTAGATGCACTTGGGCAAGTCATCTTTTCACAGCCTCAGTTTTTTCATTTATTAAAAAGAAATTAAATAATTGTACTCTCTCTTAAAAAGTTGTTGAGTAAAGTGACTTGTGTATCTGAGAGAGATTTAGATGTATGACTGAGTTGTTATTTTAAAACAGGGATTCTTTTATTTTTAAATAATATTATATTTTTCCCAATTACATGTAAAAACAAATTTTGACAGTTTTTTTTTAAATTTTGAGTTCCAAATTATCTCCCTCCCTTTCCTCTTCCCCACTCCCTGAGATGATAAGCAAGATGATATAGGTTATACATGTGCAGTCATGTAAAATATATTTCAATATTAGTCATATTGTGAAAGAAAACACAGACCAAGAAACAAAAACATGAAAAAAATAAAGTGAAAAATAGTATGTTTCAATCTGCATTCAGACTCCACAAGTTCTTTCTCTGGAGGTAGATAGCATTTTTCATGATGGAATTATCTTTGGATCATTGTATTGCTAAGAATAGCTAAGTCATTCACAGATGATCATTATATAATATTGCTGTTACTGGGTACAGTGTTCTCCAGGTTCTGCTCACTTTACTTTTCATCAGTTCATATAAGTCTTTCCAGGTTTTAGAACAGGGGTTTTTAACTTGTTTGGTCTCATAGATCCCTTTGGCAGTATAGTAAAGCCTATGGACCCCTTCTCAGAATAATACTTTTAAATGCATACAATAAAATGCATAGGGTTACAAAGGAAATCAATTATATTGAAATACAGTTAACAAAGTATTTTTTAAAGTTCACAGACTGTAGGTTAAAGACCTTTGTTTAGAGGGATTTCTGCTTCAGTTGGGCACTGGACTGGATAATCTCTCAATTCTCTTTCATCTCTATAATTCTGAGTATGACTGTCATCTAAACAACTTCCACTGAAATCTCCTTGTGATGCCTCCTGTAAGTGAGGATGGGGATGGTAGTCTCTCAAAGAATATCCATCTGAATGTTCTAAGTGCCAGGATGGCAAACTTCATGGGAAATGTTTCCAGTTCAGACTGAGAGATAGACCACTGTCTCATATGTTGACCCAGCTGCTAAGGCTCAGAGACACTCATCACCAAAGACTGGGTCAGAACCGCAGAATCCCATATTTGGGACCTCAGTGGCAATCCATTCTAATCTATATTTGAATGCCCCTCTATTCTGCCTTTGCTTGAAACCCTCCAGCTAAGCGGAGTACTGGAGAGTCTGAGTTCAAATCCAGCCTCAGACACTTACCAGCTATGTGAGGCTGGGTAAATCATTTAACTTCTATCTGTCTCAATTTCCTCAACTGTAAAATGGGGATGAAAAAGAAACTACCTCTCAAGGTTGCTGTGAGGACCAAATGAGATAGTATTTACAAATTGCCCCACACATAGTAGGTGCTTAATGAATGCCTATTTCTTTCTTCTTCTCCCCCTCATGTACTTCCTTTACCAGTGAAGGGAAAGTCATGACTTTGTGCTGCAGCACATTCTATTTTCTGGTTACTTTCATGATCAGGAAGCATTTTCCTTATAATATACCTAACTTTGTCTATCTTTAACCTCTATCCATCACTCCTTGTGTTTCCCTCTGGTGTCCAAGAAGACTAGTATATCCCTCTTTCATAGGAAAGCCTTGCAAATAGGGAGAGGCAGTATGGTACCATGAATCATGATCATCAACTTGGAGTTGGGATCAGGAAGACTCAGGTTCTAGCCTTACCTTAGCTACTTACTACCTGTATGGCAAATCACTAACCTTTTCTTAGTCTGTTTCCTTGTCTGTAATGTATTCAGTGGTCTCTAAGATCTCTTGGAGCTATAAATTAGGCTGCTAAGTATTTGAAGATATCTATCATGTCCCTCCTAAATATTATCTTATCAAAGTTAAGTATTCCTTCAACCAGTCCTTGTATGGTGTGATTCTTAAGACTTGTACCATCATGATAACCTTCTTCTACACATGTAAGAACTTTTATACATCTGTCCTAAAATCTGGTGCCTAGATTTGAACTTAGAATTCTCAATGGTGTATGACCAGGGCAAGTAACAGTGGAACTATGACTTCCTTCATCCTGGATACGATGACTTTCTTCATGCCTTTTGGAAAACTTTGTTTGATGGACTACCTTGACATGCTGTTAACATTCAGGGCTAAGTCTGGGCCCAGGTTAGAACTCAGTTTGGCACAAGGGCTAGGCTCAGTGTTGATGGCCTGGTTAGAACTTGGTGTGGAGTCAGGATCAGGGGTCAGTTATTGGTGGGAGTCAAGGCTTATTCTGGGGTCAGGATTCAGTCTAGGACCCAGGTTAGGGATCAATCTGTAAAAACAGTGTCAAGGCTTGGAAATGGGATCAGAGGCAAGGACCCTTTTGGGGTAAAAATTAGGGCTTATCCTGAGCGTTCTTACTGGTTCATTAACTATGTATGTCCTCATTATTAGTTTTATGGTCTAATCATCTAGAAAACTAGCTTCAGAGTGAAAGGAAGTTAGATTTTCATTGTTTGTGGTCTTTTAAAAAATCATGTATGTATTCATTCATAGAATCATAGATTTAGATCTAGAAAAGAACTTAAAGCACATTTAATTAAATCCCTTCATTTTACAGATGAGGGAACTGGAGTCATGAAGGATGGATTAATTCACCCAAAGTCACACAACTAGTTAGTAGCAAAGCTAAGATACAAATCCAGATTTCCTTCCACTCTATTACATGACCTCATCATTCATTCACTCCTTTCTTCATTCATTTGCTCATTCAGCCAATATTTTTGAGCACCTACTAAATGCATACACCAACATAAGCCCTGAAGGCAGACAAGTGAAGGAGATTCAGTATATTTTCCTGATGAGTGCCAATAAAGAGGTAATTAGATGTGAGCCCCAAAGTCTACTGAGACAACTAAGATTCTCACTCACACCTGTCGATAATGGGATCCTGTGGCAAGGGGACTGGAATGGACAAGCAGTCAGGTATTTAATTGGGAGCCAGGATTCATCGTATCCACTCTGAACTAGACTGAGTGTTTGGTCAGTCTGAAAAATCTGTGACTGATGAACTGAGGTAGAGGTGAGAGAGGAGGGAGGAGATTCACCACTCCCTCCACGTTACTCTTTGTTTCCTGTTGTAATTTCAGGGTCCCAGAAATGTACCTCCTTTTCTTAATCTTTTCCCAACCCTAGAAAAATTGAGAAGGTTCAGTGAGACCGGGTTTCAGTTTAGGAGATGATTAGGTTTGGTGGTTTCTTATAGCTTTACTTAACTGTGGTTTATTAAAACATGTGATCACAAAACAACAACAAAAACCCAATTGTCTGAATCTTATAAATGTAGTTAATCAATAGGAAGGAGAATATTTCCCAGACAAGTGGGCATGGGGGCTAGAGTCATTGAGACTTTCATGTTTTAATAATTCTGAACATTATATTATCCCTAGATCTATAATGAACCTGGCACCAGGGAGGATCTCCTTCACTGGTTAATTAATTAATAAATACTCTCAACTTAGTTTAATCCTGGGGCAGCTAGGTGGTGCAGTGAATAGAGCACAGACCTTGAAGTAAAGAGGACCTGACTTCAAATCTGGCCTCAGACACTTGAACTAGCTGTGTGACCTTGGGCAAGTCACTTACCCCAAATTGTCTTGCCTTCTCCTTTCCACAAAAAACAAAATTTTAGTTTAGCCCTGGGGCAGCCCATCTGCCAAAATGGCAGTGTGACCACTGCTCATGCTGCATGCTATAGCTTCTTGGAGCCACAGGTGAGAGTGGGGTGGATCAGGTGGACCCCAAAGGTGGAAGAGTAGCTCTGAAAAGGGCTCTGCAGCCCTGACATCAGAGGGGCTAGTCTTCCCTGAATGCACACGAGATGTGGACATTTAGAGATATCTCCACCAGATATGTTCACATGGACTATTTGTGCCCCAAAGTATTAGAGCCTTCTGAGCTCGTATTGGTCTGATCAGCCAGTCAGACACACTGTACCTTGATGTCATTTTGCTCCTCTTCAAGAAGGAAACACAACCAACTGACCAATTAATTAATATAGAAGTAACTTGCTTTTCTGAAGGCTTACAGGAAATAGGGCAAGGAGAATGAATTAGGTTTAGGTAAGTCACTAAAGCTATTGAAGCATCTTAAGCATCATTTCTGCATGCCCAGAAAGTTGTACAGACATACCTTATACCTTATATCTTAGTTGTTGTATGAAGTAAAGCTTTAGAGATTTGTTACAAAAATTGCAGAAGAGCATGAGTTGTCCTAGTATGGGCAAATGAATGAGCTAGTACGGGCCTCAGCATCCTTTATTCCAGGGGTTCTTAATCTAGAATGAAGGCCTTCAAGGGTATCAAGGATACATTTCAGGTGATCGCTGAACTTGGATGGGGGGGATACATGTTTCTTTTGATACATCTTTTGGTTTCTTGTTTCATTCTATGTATTTCATTTTCATTTAAAGACATTATTTTGAGGAATCCATAGGTTTAACAGACACTTCAAGAGACCTGTGACGCAAGAAAAAAGTTAAGAATTGTTGATTTACTTCAGCCACATTTTAGAGAGAAGAAAACTAAGCCTCAGAGAAGAGTAGCTACTGCCCACAGTCACACAGCTTGTAAACGGGGGTGGGGGGTAGTGGTGGCATTTACACCTAGGTCTTTTGATTCCAAATATGCTCTTGTTTTTCTCTGTATAGTATATATATACTCTGTATATATGTATTTCTCTGTATAGACACATTTCTACTTCTAAGGATTGAGATCAGTTCAGGAAAAGGGATAAAGATTTGAGAGTTCAGATTCCTTAAAAAAAATCCCTGGAGGCCTTGAACCTTGACATATTTTAGCTTTGGGGCAGGGACAGATTTGGAGATGGCAGCACATTAAAGAGAAAAATAACAAGATTCAGCTAGAAAAGCAAAGTGTGTTAAAGAATCTTATGACCCCTCTCCTCTGAAACAAACTGAGAACTTCCTCTTGCCCTGATTACCCTTGTGAAGTGTCTACATATGACTGTCAAGGCTGATAATTTAGGAAGTCTAAATGTAGGTCTATTTAACTCTGGCTAAAGAAGAGTATATTCTGTGTGTGTGTGTGTGGGGGGGGGGGATTTCCCTCTCCACATCCCTACCATTCTTCTCTCCACTGCTTAGCCTTAATGATGGGGATTGGAGGGAGGGGACATTAATAAAACTTTCAAAACATGAAGGCCCCTCAACAATAAAGAGATAATGAAAGTTCTTCTTCCATTCTTTGCACAAAAGGCTGCTGATAGTTTTAAAAAAAATTACTCTCCTGCCTTATCATTCTCAAATTGTGCTGAGGGAGTGTCATTAATCCTGTCAGCATCTCTGTCTCTTGTCAGCTTTCCGGAGAACAAGAGGCAATTCACATGTGGGCCAGGTGTGCATCATCTGAACATTCTCCTGCTGCCTGAAATCCATTTCTCAACCTGGGGAAGGAGAGAAGAAGGTGGGCTGATGGACAGCGTCAGGCCCCAGGGCAGAAGGAGACCTGATTTGATGTGGGAGTTGAGAGTAAGGAAGTTTGGAGGAGCTTCTGTTAAATATGTGTGTATAGGGGGGGATGAGGGCCAGGGGAGAGTCAATCAGTGAATAATAAGACCAGCTGACATCTCTTTAATACTTCCTAACTCTGGTTAGGCAATATTTGACATCAGTGGGGACTCAAAACTGCTCTAAGGGGTAGGTAGAGGAGTGCCTATTATCTCCACTTGCAAATGAAGAAACAGTTCCGGAGAAAGAAGCATCACAAAGACCGTAAGTACTATACCAGGGAGCCCAACCCAGATCTGCAAATCCAAGCCTATTACAATGACATCAAAATGTATTATTTCACCTGAGTTTTCTGCCTCAAGGACATCTGTCTACTCCTCCAGTCCTAGCCTCCCTCTCAACTAACCCAGAATCCTCCTGATGTTGCTAATTGGCTTGTGGGGTAAGCTTTCTACAGTACTATGTCATCCCTGGGGTGACTAGAGACCTCAGTGGATCCTCTCCTCACCAGAGGAAAAGCATGGAAAGACATATAGTGGAGGCCAAGGTTACTGATGAGGTATGGGTTCTGGGAGCCCCCTCGAGCTCTCCTTGAGGTGCACTTTATGAGTAACCTCTTCAGTTCCTCTGTCCTTAAAAATTAGAGTAATTCATCCTGGAAGAGAGGTCCCTCTCAAGCTTACCATTAGACAAAATTTTATTTTACATAGCTGTTAGTCAACAAAAGAGGTGATGAGTCAAGTTGCAGTATAGTGGAAAAAATGATGGACTGGGAGGAAGAAAGAGATCTAACTTATTACTGTTGTCATTATTGTTATCTTTGTAATTATAATTTCTTCTAAAAGTTCACTTTGTTTCTACTTTTATAATCAGATAATTGTAAGATTTTGGGCTGAAAGGGCCCATAGAAGTCATCTAGTCCTATAACCCTCATTTTACAGGTAAGGAAATTGAGATTTGAGATGCTAAGTGACTTATCCAAGAGTACACAGGTCATAAGTGTCAAAACCAACATGTCGTTATCAGTAGGTATATAATGAGTAAGATCTGGCTTTGGTATTCACATAAACTCACTAAGCCACATTTTCCTTATCTGTAAAATGGAGACAATGAAATTTACATTATGTTTATCCCAGAGCTGTTGTGAGAAAAACAATTTATAAGCCACAAAACACGTTAAGAAATGAGAATTATTATGACAATCATGTATTTATCTGTGCTTTAGTCTTATACCCCTAGTAATCTGCAAGCTTCATGCAGGCAAGGACTGAATCTTACTTAAGCACTCTGTCTCTCCCAGCTCTTAGCACAGTGGTCAGCATATGGAAAGCATGATAGATATTTGCTGAGTTGAATACAGCACCTTAAAGACTGAAAAGTACTTCCTTTCCTAGGTATCCTATTAAGTAGTTAAGACAAGTGTAGCGTCCTTTCTCTGCTACTTTCACAGAGGACAATTACTATACTCAAAAGTTCTAGTGTGCCCTTCATATCCTAGACCTTACAATTATAGCTCCCAAGCCCCAACTAGTGTGTTTTTCAGCAACAGTCAGCAAATAGATGCAATTAGCTCAAAGATAAGTCATTTACTAAGATGACAGTAAAAATAATAGATACAAAACATTTTTTCTACCAAAATATGAGGGGCAATTTCCCCATCAATACACATGGTATCCCTGGGAATAGTTGGCAGAAGCAGAGTACAATGGGAGTGAAGGAGATACACAGGGAAAACATGTGGTCAAGCCTACTCACTCCTTTGGTACAGTAGGGTCTCAAAGATGCTCAGTAGATCCCTCACAAAACTCAATTTTCAGTTGTAAGGGATCTCTCTCTCTCTCTCTCTCTTTTGTTCCGATTTTCTTTCATCTTTTTCTTTCTCTGTCTTTTTCTCTTTCATAACTGACTCTTTTTTATGCTGCTTGGGGTTGCATTCCTTCTTGAAGCTGCTTCAATCGTCAGTTAACTCCTTCTCTAAAGCTGTTTCCCCTGGGTGTGTGTTGCTGCTCCCTTAACTATACCTAGAACTCTGTAGAACTGATTCTTCAACTGCTCAGGGTGGAAAGGCCAAGTGTAATGTAACCTAAAGTCTTCTCTCCCCTGCAAAAAAATGAATGCCTCACAAGTGTATCTCCTGGATAAGTAGCTCTGGTGCTAGACACCATGGCCTATTTGGGTGTGTTGGAGAGAAATCTTCTCTGCTTCTCTTTATAAAGGTATCTTCCACAGGTTGCTCCTGGATTAAACTCCCTTGAACTCCTGACATGCTGATATGTTGACTTCTGACTAGTTTAAAAACTTAGATTGAAGTACAGTAAATTGAACCTTCTGACAGAGAGAGAGAGAGAGAGAGAGAGAGAGAGAGAGAGAGAGAGAGAGAGGTGATCATAACTTATAAAGGCATTAGGTATTATTAGATGCTAACAAACCAACCATTTGCCATGCATGACTACATCCTGGGACTACATTAGTTGAGCTGGAATGGGAAAAATGATATTCCTTCTCCCCCAAGTTAAATGTTTATGTCCATAGCAAACCAATTGGAGGGACTTTTTGGGGGCAGGATAAAGCATATCTGGGACAGTTCACAAACAATCCAGAAATTAGCAGTCTATACAAGAGGAAATCGACACAGAGAAGAAATGACATCCAAGACATCATGGCTAGTCAGTGTGAGAGAGAGCATTCAAACATAGATCTACCTTTGAGTTTTGTGATGCTTCCACTCTACCATGCTGTCTCTGAGTGGACCCTGAGCACCTAGCCCTGCACTCAGAGCTGGTGAAAGGCCAAGGTTTCTACCCTCCAGGAGCTCATGGTCACAATAAGGAGATAATTTGCCTATTTAGGAAACAATAAAGCCAGAGCAGAGGTAATGAGCTCTAGGAGTTCTGAGGTCCATTGAGGTGTACCACAGGTAGTTGAAGACGGCTTCTTGGAGCAGTTGGTGCTTTACTGGCATTCAAAACCCTCCCTCATCTAGCTCCTGCTCACCTTCCTGGCCTCTCCTCCCAGTTCCACTTCTTCTCAATAGAGGCTGGTCTACATGTTGCTGTGGTTTTCCTTGTGTAGGTGACCTTGTTTGGAATTCTTTACCCATCCCTGATCTCTTCCATTCATCTAACTCCAACTTTTCTTCTGGATCCCATTCAATTATTACCCCCTCCAGAAAGTCTGCTGTAGCCCACAATGAAATGTTCTTTCATCGCTTACATTTGGTATTGGTACCATTCATTTAACAGAGATTGGCTAAAATTATTAGGTACTACCTAATAACATTATGAAGGGTGACTAAGTGACATAGTATATAAAATTTCAAATGCAGCCACAGACACTTCCTAGCTCTGTGATCCTGGGCAAGTCACTTCATCCTGTTTGCCTCATTTTCCTCATCTGGAAAATGAGCCAGAGAAGGAAATGGCAAACCCCTCTAGTAACTGCTGAGAAAACCCTAAATGAGGTCATGAAGAGTTGGATACAACAACAAAAAATATTATGAACTCACATCTATGGAATAAAAGTAGTAAGGGACAATTGTATAGGCCTTTAAGGTTCGCTAAGTGATAGACATATATTCTCTCACTTGAACCCCACAATAGCTCTAGGAGATAAGGAATGAAAGTGTTATTATTTCCATTTGACAGAGGAGGACAATTGAGACACAGCTATGCCAAATGCCTTGCCCAACAATACACAGTGTCAGATGTGGAATTCAAATCCAAGCATTCTATCTCCCAAAGTCTGTCTACGACATGTTACTGTCACTCCATGTACATATCCTGTCTCCTCCAGTCCTGAAGGTGAAATGACAGCTTAGTGCTAGAGGTGGGATTAGACCCACATCTCTTGATACCAAACCTTGGACTCTTTCTACAATCCCACATTAGCTTTGTGGCTAGAGAAGAGTCACTTGTTCTCTCTGGGTCTCAATTTTCTCCTCCATACAAACTATTGGTCTCTTAAGGCTGCTTCTAGCTTGAATATTCCTTGGTCTTATGATTCCAAGACTGCTGTGTCACCCAGTCTGGGAAAAAAAAAAAAACACCTTATTGCCTCCTTTCTAGGACTCTAAATCCCCGAGTTGAAAGTTGCTCGTTAATTACTATTTAATTATTTACATCTATAATTTACTATATTTGCATCTCTGAGGTAGGGGTTTTTTTTTTAACTTAGATTCTTGCCTCAAGCTTTCAATACCAGATCTCAGCTTTCTTTTGTTCTGGGCTCTTTAATAATCATTGGGACAAAGGAAAAAAAAAAAAGATTTAGAGAGCACCAACTAAGTGCCAGACAGTGTGCCAAGTGTTTTACAAATATTATTTCATTTGATCCTCACAACAATCCTGGAAGGGTAAGTGATGTTTTTATGCCAATTTTACAGTTGAGGAAAATGAGGCAAACAAAAGTTAAGTGACTTGCCCAGGGTCACCCATCTAGTAAGTATCTGAGGCTGGATTTGAACTCAGGTCTTCTTGACTCTAGGGTCAGAATTCTCACCTAACCTGGAGCACTTCATTGACTCCTTTCTAGGAGGCTGCACCACCTAGCTATGTTGGAACATGGCATATTAAAAAACAAAAACAAAAACAGTTCATAGCATTCTAAGATAAAAGATTGATTTGAGAAATTATTTGTCCAACACCTTCGTGTAAGCTCCTTAGAGGCAGAGACTGGTTTGTTTTTGTCTTTGTCTTTGTCTCCCCATCACTTAGCACAGCTCCTTGCACTTAGTAGGTGCTTAATAAATGGCACTTAATAGGTGCTTAATAAATAATTGTTAAATTGGTTCGAATATTATTTTATAGAGATGGAAACTGAGTATATGTGGTTTTCAGAGTTAAGCTTACAATAGCTATTCTTAGGTCATTTGAGGGGAGCATAAGATTCAGTGTGGGATTGTGGGAGTGAGGAAACCTGAATTTCTGTTTTGGCTGTGCTGCTGGATATCTGCGTGACTTTAGACAACTTGCTTGCCCTCTCAGGGCTTCAATTTCTTGCTCTAAAATGAGGGGCTAAATGAGCTGTCCTAAATCATCTCTGATTATCACAGACTCACAGAATTTCTGAGCTGGTTTTCTATAACCTGGAGCTAGAGAACAATTTTCTTTACAAGATCCCCAACAAGGGATGCTCCAGTCTTTGGAATTCTCCAGCGAAGGGGGGCTCACTACCCTATGTCTACAGGGGCAGCCCATTGACAGCTCTAATAAGCTCCTAGAGACAGCTCCTAGAGACAAAGTAGCAAAAATACCAAACAGGGTAGCTAGGTGGCGCAGTGAATAAAGCGTTGGCCCTGGAGTCTGGAGGACCCGAGTTCGGTTCTGGCCTCAGACACTTAACACCCCCGCAAAAAACTAGCTGTGTAACCTTGGGCAAGTTACTTTACCCCAATTGCCCTCCAAAAGGCAAAAAAAACAAACAAACCCCCAAAACCAAAAAACACTAAACAGTTCCAAAGCATCAAAGGCAAGACTCAAATCCAAGGCTACTGACTTCAAGTTCAGGTTTTTTGGCAACATCACACTGTCTTAGAAGAGTCTGAATTTGAATTCAGATCTTCTGACTCTCAGACCAGAGCTTTTGCTATTTTTTCAAAGACCACACTTTCTGTGTACTTGGGGTATCATAGTATACTTGGAGGAAGCCCTGAACTTGGAGTTAAGTGCCCTGAGCTTAAATCCTGTCCTTGCCATTTACTATTTGTATGACCAAACAACTTCTTTGACGTCATCTAGAAAATGAGAATAACAATGCTTTTCATACACATCTCATAGAATTGTTGTGATGAAGCATCCAAGCTGCTTAGAGGATTGTAGACCATACCATATTGAAGTTAAGTTGAAAGAACTAGTGATGTTCACCTTTGAGAAAAGCAGATTTTTGTATGCTAAAGATAATTAGAATCTTCAGACACATCTTTTCTCCCTTCTATTTGTAGTTTTACCTGCTGGACTTAGAGTCCTGGTCTGGTGGGAAACAATAACAACAACAGCAAACAACATACCAGTTAACTTGGGGTTAGGAAGAATCTCACCTTAGAAACTTAACCAACTCTGTGACTATGGCTTCTCTGGGCCTCAGTTTCCTCCTCTGTAAAATGAGTGGATGCAGCCAGATGACCTTTCAGGTTTCCATCCAGCTTTAAGTCTATGATCTTGTGAACATGGAATGTTGAATATCAGAGCTGAGAAGAAGCTAGAATCATCTCAAGTTCAAGGCACTGCCTCATCTATCAATACTCTCCCAACAGACTGAACAAATTCTGATCCGAATTAACACAGATCAATAACACTTGCAAGTTGGCAAGAATGACTTTCCTATGTTAATATAAAAAGAACCGTAGCAGCAGTTGCTATTGAATTCAGTATCAGGTTGTGAAATAAAACAGGACAGTAAAATTTCCACCTTCTTACTGAATCTAGCCTTGGAGCAAGGTGCCCCATGGGTTCTGTTAGGGCTTGGCGCTTCCCCTAGGGGCACAGTTGCCTTACAATCCATTACCCAGTATCTACTTGTTATCCAGAGTGGCTTATCCCATAGCCTTTTAGAAATTTAGATTTGCAGAGCTTCCAGGAAGGTAGTTCCATGAATCCCATGACTCACCTCGCCCTGTAGTACTCAGGAGGCTGCAGACTCTATCAGTCTTTAGCTAAGGGAAAAAGAATAATTTGAAAGAGCTTGGCTGGACAGCTACGAGTCATAATGGTAGGTCCAGTGGCTCTCTGAATTAGCTCTTGCCCTGAGACTTAGCTCTCACAGTTACTCTGTTAAAAAAAAAATTAAGCCTTACAAAGCACTTCTATTACAAAAATTCTTGCAGTATGGCAGGTTGCTTGTTGGTGTTACAGCTATTGTTCTTTCTATTTAACTCCTGAGTTGTCACTTGCCTAAGGACATAGAGCTAATAAGATCAATACTCAAATTGAACCTTGGGCTCAAGATTCCAAGCTCAGTGTTAATTTAGCCACATTGTCATCTCATAGAACATACAACTTTAGGTCTGGGAGGGACTTTACTGGCTGTTTAGTCCAATCTTCAATTTTCTCCTCTAATTGACGAAGGAAGAGATTGAAGCCCCCAAACTGTGAAATTCAAAAGACCTCCATTTGAGAGTATATGTGTCTTCACATAAGAAAAGGCTGTTGATCTCCAGGGGGTGGCAGATCTTCTAATTATTGTCTACTTAACTCATTAGTCACTGGGACAGTGGCTAGCTCAGGAGCTTTTCAAAATCATGGAACAAGAGAGGACCTTCAAATAGAGCCTACAGTATCAGAATTAGAAAGGACCTTCAAATATCCAACAGAACGTTAGCTTTAGAAGGCACCTGAGGGACCATCCTAAATACCAACCCCTCATTTTACAGAGAAGGAAGCTAGAGATCATCGAGGGAAAAGGATTTGTCTAAAGTTGTCTGCATAGAGGTGATAGTCGAAGATGTGAGAGTCACTGCCAATGTCAAGGAGAAGAGGATAGAAACAGAAATGGAGAGTGTTCATATTTTAGCAAGGCTTAAGAAGATCCATTGAAAAAGACAGAAGGAAAAGTCAGAGAAAAGGAAAGAGAACCAGGAGAGAGTAGTGTCACTGATGGCAAAAGAGAAGATGGCATCCCTTAAAACAATGCATTTAACTAGCACCCAAAGCTGCAAAGAGGGCAAGGAAACTGAGAATTATAAAAGACCATAGGTGCTCAATTGTAATCTTGGAGGGAGCAGTTTCAATAAAGTGATAGGGATGGAAACCAAGTACTATGGGTTGAAGAGAAATTAGGTAGTGAAGCCGAGATAGTGTGCCTAGACTATTCTTTCTGACACTAACCTCATTTTCCACCCTGAACTCACTCCAACAAACCAATCCAATGGATAAGCATCCATTAAGGGATGATATTAGGTGCTGGGGATGCAAAGACAAAAAAAAAAAGAAAGAAACAATTCCTGCTCTCTTAAAGCCTTAATCCTAACCCTAACCTTAAATTTATGTACATCTAAGTAAATGGAGAATATATGTAAAATCAGTTTAACATAGCTACAGAATCAAATAATTTCAGATTTGAAAGGGACTCTAGTGATTATTGAGGTCACCATAACAAACCTTTTCAGTGGTTCACTTCAGACTCCATGTGAAGAACTCTGAGGGAGAATGTACTCCCTACTTCTAGGTATCTCTTGTCATCAGGAAGTTTTTATTTTCCTTCCTGAAATAGAGACTAAATTGTCCTCTTTACAGACTTTGATCCTTGTTTCCTGATTCTATCCTCTGGCGTCAAAATGGAAGTTTAGTCCTTCCTCATAACACATATGCTTGATAAGGGCTATAAGATCTTCCTTCCTCATCACCCTTAGTCTTCATTTCTCTGGGCCAAGCAAACCCAATTCCTTCAATTAATCTTTATTTGGCATGAACTCAAGACCCTTCATTATTCTAGCTTCTCTCCTTTGGACAGATTCTTTACATCCTTCTTCAAGGATGGCCCCTAAAACTGAGCACAGAACTGCAGATGAGGCCTGAAAAGAGCATAGTCCAGTGGGACTATCACTTCCCTATTCCTGGAATCTATAACCCTATTAATATAGCTCAACATCACATTTTTTTTCTTCATAAGTTGCCACATTGCACAGATAATTAATATAGAGGTTGTAGTCCAATAAAAATCCCAGAAATTTTTTAGAACATCTCCCCCACATCTCATACTTATGCAGTTGATTTTTTGTACCTTAGTGAAAGTCTTTACATTTATCCTTACTCAATTGCATCTAATTAGATTAAGACCAATTGCTCTAGCCCAGTGCTTCTTAACCTGTGAGTCCCCATATGGGGTCTTGGGTCACAGTTTAAGAAGTGCTGAAGGAATTGTGAGTGGAAAAAGTTTAAGAAGCCCTGCTAGACTGCTAAGATACCTTTTGATCTTAACTCTGCGATCCAGTTTATTAGCTGATTCATCCACCTTTATGTCTTCTGAACATTTGATGAGTATGTCATTACTGCCTTTATCCATACTACTGATAAAAATGTTAGACAGCATAGGACTAAGCACAAATATACAAGGTACTGCAATGGAGGTGTTATATCAGTCAATAAACAGTTTAATGGGCCTACTATGTGCAGGGCACTTTGATAAATACTGGGGATATAAAAAGTCCCTCTTTTCAAGGAGTTCTTATAGTTTAGTGGGGGAGGCAACATGAAAACAACTTTGTACAAAGAAGATATAGACAGGACAAAATGGAGATAATTCACTACCATTAAGAGGAGGATCAGAAAAGGCATCATGAAGAAGGTAGAATTTTAGCCGGGACTTGAAGGAAGATGGGGAAGTGAAGAGGCAGAGATGAGAAGGGAAAGCATTTCCAAGCATGGGGGATGACCAGTGAAAATGCCTTGAGTTGGGAGGTAGAACGTTTGGTTCAAGGAACACCAATGATGAATTTTGTAGGATCAAGAAAGGCTTCATAAAGAAGGCAATGCTTGACATACATCTTCAAGGAAGGAAAGGACTCTATATAGCAAAGTTGAGGAGGGAATATGTTCCAGCCATGGGGCTCAGAAAGAGAAAAGTCCCAAGATGGGAGATGGAATATATGAATATGTGTATATGTAGATATATGCATATGTATACATATAAAATATGCATGTGTTTGAATGTGTATATATTATGCATATATAATATTTATTTGTGTATATCTATATATACCAGAGAAAAAGAGGGAAGGCCAGTTTGGTTGCATTGAAGATTGCATGAAGCATAATAATATGCATACATCTAAAAATAGAAAAGACCACAGAGATCATCTAGTTCAACCCCATCATTTTATAGGTGAGAAAATTGGGGGCAGCTAGGTGGTGCAATGAATAGAGCACCAGCCCTGGAGTCAGGAGGGCCTGAGTTCAAATCCAGCCTCAGACACTTGACACAATTACTAGCCATGTGACTTTGGGCAAGTCACTTAACCCCAATTTCCCTCCAAAAAGCAAAAATAAAATAAAATAATAAAAAAATAGTTGAGAAAACTGAGGCAAAGGGAGATTCAGAACCTTGTTAAAGGTTCCTCGCCCACTGTAACATTTCAATTCAGTGATAGAGGCGGGATTAGAACTTAGTTCCCAAGACTTCAAGTTTTTTTTTATTTTCCCTTTTAAGGAAATCAGGATTGAGTGATTTGCCCAGGGTCACTTAGTAAGTATCTGGAGTCAAATTTGAAATCAAGTCCTTTTGACTCCAGGGCTAGTATTCTATGCACTGTGCACATAGCTTCCCCTGCTTCCAAATTTAGTGGGAAAGTTGAGGCAGCCTTTGCTCTCCAATCAGATTGTAAACTCCCTAAGGATGGCAACCACATCTTCTCTCATGTCACGCCCAAAATTTTCTGAGCACAGGGCTGCCTGGGAGATTCTGATTTAGTAAAGATTTTGAAATGAATGAAATTTAACGAAGGCCTTAGAAGAGCCAGAGATGGTGAGACAGATTCTTTCCTGAGAGCAGAGAAAGCAATAGTTGGGCAGTATCTTTGGAAGCGATGTAATCGAACTGTAGAATATCTAATTGGTAGACCCTTATAGCATACTGAATGAAATGCCAGAGATGAAAAAACCTTATTAATAATAGTCAACATTCACATGGCTCTTTAAAGTTTACCAGATGCTTTACGTGTTTGTTATCTCTTTTTATTCTCACAACAACCTTGTGAGGTAGATGCTATTATTAATCCCATTTAACAGATAAGGACAAGTCACTTAATCCTGCTTGCCTCAATTTCCTCATCTGAAAAATGAACTGGAGAAGGAAATGGCAAACCATATTGGTATCTTTGCCAAGAAAAGCCCAAATGGGGTCACAAACCCAAATGGGGTTAGACACAACTGAAGATGAGTAAACTTTCTGATGCCAGTGCTTTCTCCACTGTGCCAGAACCTGCCTCAATTTCCTTATCAGTAACAAGATGAGGTTGTACTCAGTGATTTCTGAGTGCCATTTTGCTTGGACATTCTTTGATTTTGTTATCCTGATGAGCAAAGGGAAGGAACTCTAGTCTGGGAATTGGAAAATATAAGCTTCACTAAAATCTGCTGCTGACTCTCACTGTGCTACCTTAGATGGTTACTCCCCCTTCTTAAAGCCCTTCTCCTCATCTTTATAATGAGGGGGTTAGACTGAAGGTCACTAAGTCTTTCTGCCAGCAACATTCCATAATTCTAGGACCCTGTGACTTCTTAGAACTTGACATCAGCCCGAATCTCCCAACACTGCAAAGGAATAAGGCAGGGAGAATGTGACTAGGAATAGCAATTATCAAGGAGTACAGCTTCTCTTCTATTGATTGGCTGTCAAGCTCTGATTGGGGAAATTACCAATTAATGCCAACTCAATTGGCCTCCATGGGATTGTCAGTGTATGCAAGCGAATGATTTTCTGGGAAGACAAGTGTTTGGAGGGGGTTTGGAGGAGGGTGGGGATGAATGGTATTATTTAATGGGCTCAATTGAATGAGAATATCTCATTTGTCAAATGAGAAGTTTGGGCTAGATGAGGTCTAAAGTTCTTTCTTGCTCTAATATTCTGTATGCAAGGTTCTAAAGTCCCTTTCTCTTCTGTCTTCTATGTTTTAAGGTTTCTTTTAGCTCTAACAATCTATTATGTTCTAAGGTCCTTTCTGAATTTGGTATTCTGTTTTCTTAGACCCATTTTAATTTTAACAATGTGCTCTATTTCTGTGATTCCTTCTGTATGTGTGTATATACATACATATACATACATATCTAAATATACATACACATTAATCCATACATATGTACACATGTATGTATATATGTGTGTATATACATATACACATCCATACACACATATATACATAAACACATATTCCCCCTGAAGGTCCCTCTCTGCTCTGACATTCACTGTTCTATGTTCTAAGTAAGATTAGAATGGTAACAGTGGCAGCTGGGGTGGGGGAGGGGAATGCAGTAGATGAAGCCCTGACCTGAAATAGACAGACCTGAGTTTAAACACTATCTCAGACACGTACTGAGTGACCTTGGACAAGTCACTGAACCTTTCTCAGTTTCCTTATCTGTTGTTGTTCAGTTGTTTTGATTGTGTCTGACTTTTTGCAGTTTTATTGGCTAGGATACTGGATGGTTTGCCATTTCCTTCTCCAGCTCATTTTACAGAAGAGGAAACTGACGCAAACAGGGTTACACAACCCACAGCTAGTCACACAGCTAGTAAATGTCTGAGGTCAAATCTGAACTCAGATCTTCCTGACTCCAGACCCAGATCTCTGTCCACTGTACAACCTAACTACTTCAAAACACCTGAGTTCAAATATGCCCAGTATAGCTGGGCATACTTACTATGACCCTGGGCAAGTCATTTAACCTCTGTCTGCCCCAGCTTCCTCAACTGTAAAATAGGGACAATCACATCACCTCCCAGAGGAGGTAACTCTGTGAACAGAGTTAATATTTGTGAAAAGCACTTAATGCAGGTCCTGGCACATAGCAGGAATTGAATCAATGCTTTTCTCTCACCCTTCCTTCATTTCCCCCCCCCCAGCCCTGAGGCCCCCAGCAGGGGGAGCATGAAGCCTATGATCTTATAGCTACCCAGTGCCATCCTTGAGATGATCTAGCTTTTTTTCACTCTGCCCAATGGCCAGTCACCATTGTGATCATAACAGCAGCTCAAGATGCAATTTGGGATGAATTAAATAATTTGCACAAGATTGCATAAATTAAACCAAACCATGGTCTTATGCTGCTCCATCACAAGGGCTGCCTCCAAGGAAGGGCACTGTGGGGCAGTGCCATGCAGAAGAAGTCATTCTAGACTTAGAGCCAATGTGCCTAGAAACAACATGCTGGTTCTGACACTTGTTCCTTTGCCTTCTGAGTCCTATCTCCATGTGAAAACTCAGAGTATGCTAAGCTTGACTTACTCCTGTTGCTGCTGCTCCCAGTTTTCCTTCTGCTTTTACTAGTTGTAGGTAATTAAGTAAATTTTTGAGTCTTCCCTGAGGCCCAGATTCCTTATCAGTGCAATGACAACAGCCTCATGAGGTGCAAAGATTTGCATCAGAGAGATAACATAATATGGTGGAGAGAGTACCAAGCTTAGAGGAAAGGACTGATTTCTTGTCCTGTCTTTGATGCCTATGAGGTGTGTCACAAGGGGAAGATAGCTAACTGTAATATAATGCCAAGCAAAGGCAACTTCCCAGGTTCAAAATACCAGCATAGGTGCTCTCTATTTTATTCAGTGACAAACCAAGAACAGAGAAGATCAAAACATGACATCATTCAAAATACAGCATTTACTAAGTGTGATTAAATAATCTCCAAGTACTACCCCACCCCAGGACCTTCCAATCATTCAATCAATTACAAAGTCCCTGTTCTAAATACTTCTCCACCCCTAGGCTATACCTTCATTTGGTCCACCACAAAACCCCTCTTCTCAAATGGAGATTAGTTTCCAAACATAGGTAAAGTTCCCCACCCCTGGATCACAGTTGAATCTACCCCAGAGTTACATCAAGTTTAAACACAGCACTTAATACCCAAATGGAGGTCTTTTCTTCATCTTGACACGAGGCAAGTTCTCAGCAATCTTAGTTCCTGGGGAGACAAGGCTTAGCAAGGCCATAAGATACATTGCCAGTCCCTTCATGAATTTATCCTCTGTCTGTAGAACAGTCCTAGAACCCCTGAACACATTAGCAAAGCCCTCTCCCAGGATTTCTGTAAACATACAACAAGAAAATCCTTCTTCAGGGCTTCTGAACCAACAGAAAGGCTCCCAGACCCCTGCAACAACAGCACTGTCCTTCACCAGTGGACAGTATTCACTCTGTCTGCAGGACAGTCTCCAGACCCCTGCAACAACAGCACTGTCCCTCACCAGTGGACAGTATTCACTCTCTGTCTGCAGGACAGTCTCAGGGCTTCTTAGCGAACAGCCAGGTTCCAGGACTTCTTCAACAAAAGGACTGTCTTTCACCAGTGGACAAATCTGGCAAAACAACATCAAAACAGACAGACAAAGTACCAGCAAAACAGCCATGTCTCCTCAGTCCTTGGCAGCTCAGGGGGGCAGGTCTCAAAAGTCCAGGGCAATTCAAAGCGGCCACCAGCAATTCTCTTAGTCTCTCTCTCTCTCTCCACGAGGTGCTGCTTCCAAAAAGATCTTCCGCCTCTCTCTAGTGTCTCTCCAAATCTACATCACCAGCTCCTCCCAGTTCAGGACTTTCTTTTCACATCAACAAGCCCATCCCACAGGTGGGATTAACAAACTCTGGGTTTTAACACAATCAATTTGAAAACCAAGCCAATACAGGGGAATCTTTAATTGCCATTACTATCACACTAACCCCTCCTGGCCCCACTTTGATAACTCTTTATAAGCAAAGGAAACTAAGGCAGCTAGGTGGCACAGTGGATAGAGTGCTGCACGTAGACTTAGGAAGACCTGAGTTCAAATCTGCCCTGTTGTTTGTCCTTCAATACAAAGAGGTACAATGGCATGCATCATGGGTGATGACTTGCGTGTGAATTGGATTGAAGTAAGGCAGAGTTGCACAGTTATCAGCCTCGCTGTTTCTTCCAGAGTCATCGAAGTCTAGTGGAAGGACAAAAGTCAAGATGGCGGGTGATGGCCCAGGACACAGTGGATGGATGACCTTAGCATCTCTGATGTCTGACCAAGCTCTAAGCATTTCACAGCTCCTGCTTCAGCCCCCTTGGTACTGGTTGGGACACATTATTCTTATTTGCCCATCCCACCAGGGGAAGTCTTTGCATAGTTAGGGCAGACATCCTGTAACTCAGTGGCAGGTTTGAAGCCTGTTGGGCATCCTCAATCTGGCTTAGCCCATCGACTGAGATGGTTTTACTGGGGTGTAGCCAAGAACCTTTAGCTTCTTGGAGCCACGGATGAGAAGTGGGTGAAGGTAGAGATCAAAGGTAAATGAGCAGCCCTGAAAAGACTCAGTAAGCCCCCACATCAGAGGTGCAAGTGCTTCCTAAACACCCCATATACCCCAAATCTGACCTAGACATGTACTAGTTGTATGACACTGGTTGAGTCACTTAATCTCAGTCTACCTCAGTTTCCTCAACTATAAAATGGGGGTAATAATCATATTTAATTCCCATTGTTGTAAATATGAAGTGTGATAATATTAGTAAAATTTTTGTGAACCTGAAATTGCTACATAAGTGCTAACTTATACATCTCATATATATATATATAATATCATAACTATATACATGAAATAAATCATATATATAATTTTAGGGAGGCAAGAGTAGTGAGGGAAGAAGCATTTTTTTAATTCCCTACTGTGTGCTTGGCACCGTGCTAAGCACTTTCCAAATATTATTTCACTTACATGCAGACCAATAGGTGATTAACATCAGTGGAGTATGTTTCTGAACCATAAATTCCACGCACTAATGAAATCATAGGTCTAGATTTTAAAAATAAAAACAAAAACAATATCAACAATAAAACAGACATACTCAGAAGTGTGCTATTTACCTCCTGGGGCTTTTTTTGAGGAAAGCACTTTATAAACTTTAGATTACTATTGAAACTGGAGGTACTTTTATTATTGTCCATAAACCTTTATCGACATTCAATTTGATTGATTTTTAGTAACTAAAGCCCTGTGTGGGTGGAAATGAAACCTGCCCTTTTTCTTCCTTTCTTAGAAAACAGAGTAGTCCAGGCAGACCTAGGCATATGTGCGTGTGGTGTGGTTAGCTCTGCAGTCAGGACGGTCGAGATGACACATTTGTCAAAATTATGGCCCAATTAGGCAGCTTTAACTGGTGTCTAATACTGCAGCTAATGTAATCATGGGGTAATATCACTTAGAGATGTGCTGCTGAGTGATTAGGCAAAGGCCTGGAACAGGAGGGGACCTGTGATGAATTGTTTCCTAGAGGGGAGCTCTTGGAGGCTGGTGAAGTGAGTTGGAGATGCAATCTCACCAGTTTCTTGAGCCCCCAGATGACAATGGTTTAAATTAATTCAGCCAGGACCAAATTTGGCGATGGTGGTCGGGAGGACATGGCAAACTTTGGTCAGAATTCTCAAGTAGGCAAAGCTTGGTTTGGGGAGAACCTCTATTCCCATCCACCTCCACCTCCACAGGCACATTCACTTTTTATTTCCTTTTCTTTTATTCCAACATGCCCATAACCTTCCTATTTTCCCTCTAGGGGTTCTATGACTTTATTCCTCTATGATGCTAGGATTTTTTTTCAAAATGTTGGTGGTGGTAGTAATGGTGATAACATTGTTGCTGCTGCGGCCACCTGTCATGAACATCATGGTGGTGGTGGAGCTGTTAATGATGGCCAAGGCAGTGGCAATAATGATGACAGTTATATTGATGATGTGTATAACAATACTTACATTTCTATACTTTTTAAAGGTTTACAAAGTAATACTCATGTGGAAGTGTACATTTTAATATTTTTATTTTATAGTTCAGGAAACTTGGATCAGAGAAATGAAGGTACTTCCCATGATTGCAAACTAGTATTGGCTAGGATGATGGCAATGGCTCATATGGTTAGAATCTCGAATAGACTTAGAGTTTGAAGGGGCTTCAGAGGTCTTATACAATTGCTTTTATGACGTCAAAATAGGACTTAAATAGGACTGTTCAGTCTCCATATGAATATCATATAAGGGGAAAGAGTATTAGATTGAGAATCAGAGAATTAGAGAAATCAGAATTTCAGCCCTAGTATTTTTCTGGGTGACCTTGGGCAGCTCATTTCTGTGGATGGGCTCAAATATTTATGGTCCATAAAATGAAAGGGTTGGATAATTTCTCAAGCTCTTTTTGCTTTGAAATCCTATAGAACTTTCAGTAATGGAGAGCTCACACTGTCCTGAGGATACCTATTCCATTTCTGTATACTTCAGAGCTTGAGGAAGATTGACTTATGTTAGGCTGAAATTAGCCTCTTTGTAAATAAGCAGACAATATCTAATCCTCTTTTCACAGGTGAAATAAGGCAAGAAATTTTAAAAGAAGGTAATTTGCCAGTTTTGTTGGAGTCTAACATGCAAGACAAAATCATTATAAAATGTTAGTTTGGAGCTGGATTGATTCTTCAACTGTTAGTGCCAGCTCTTCATAATTACATTGTATGTGTTTTGCATATCCCTATATGTGCTTGTGCTGTCTCCTCTGGCAAGAATGTAAGCACCCTGGGGCAATGAGGTGGTGCAGTGAATAGAGCACCAGCCTTGGAATCAGGAGGACCTGAGTTCAAATTCAGCCTCAGACACTTGACACTTACTGTGTGACCTTGGTCAAGTCACTTAACCCCAATTGCCTTGCCTTTCCCCCCTCCAAAAAAACAAAAAAAATGTAAGCATCTTGCTTTTGTCTTTGTATTCTCGATGCCAGGCACAAGGATAGTCATATAATAGGTATTTTATAAATGCTTGATTGGTTGACCCGAAATAATGAGTTTATACTTTAAATTATGGACAATTGTAAGTTGGTTAATTAACCCTTAGCGACTGTTTTTTTTTTAATACTGGGTCTCCTTATCTCAGTCAGTCTAGTAATAAAGCAGTCACACATGGTCCCTGTTCCACTGCTGATTGTCACAGAAGCTTTGACCTAATTCCATTTCTAACTTGGACTGGTTTACCCCTCCTTAGGTCACCTAGTGGTCCCTACTCCTAGGGCTTCACCATAATGATGCCAGACTTAAAAGTGGCTTGTTAATTGGCTTAATCTACTGTAGCTCAGAACTCTCAAACTCGAGTAATCTACCAACCTCAGCTCCCTGGTAGCTAGGATTACAGCTAGAAGTCACCATTCCTGGCTACTTGCTTTCTCCATCTTATGGAATTCTGAAAAGTTATCATAATCTAGAGGTAATCATAGAGACCCAAAAGTTATATTAGCAGAATATACATTTTGGCAGCTTCAATTAAATTGAACAGGCTTTGAGTACTGTTCCAGTGACAGGATTTGCCTGAGGACCTAATCAACTAATCACTGAGAGGCCCATCTCCAATAGTTGGGCCATTTAGTGATGAAATAAAGCAACCCACAAAATTCTCCTCAGTCATGTACACCTTCCCTCCCCCCTTCCCTTCTACTTCCTTGGGGAATGGGGAAGAAATGGGAGCAGATGATGCCAATAATCTCTCAGATTTAAAATACTTTGTAGACATTACTTTAACTATTGATACTCTAAATGAGACCTTTATGCAGCCATCAACAAATGGAAAAAGAGAACCATAGCAATATTGACATTCTTGCTATAAATGAAACCATAAGACATGAGAAACGTAGAACTAAAATGGCAGGCTGATGCACAGGTTTTTCTCAGATACAAATAATGGAGTTAACTTTGTCACATCTCTTAAAGCCAAAGAAATATAATTTCACAGGATACCTTTCCATTGTACCTTGAAGTGCTCATGGGGAGAATTAATAAGATGACTACTTTGAAGAAAATTGTAGTTAATGTGCCCACAGTTATTGCAATAAATGAAAAAAAGGAAATTCTACCAAGAGTTTGATAAGGTCTTCCAAATTGAATGCTCATGTACCATGATACTTGATGATAAGGATTAGGCATATTTCAGAGAGAAGACAATGTAAAAAGAAATGATCAGGAAGCTTCCGGATTAAGAATTGAATGACTTCAAAGGCTAATAGACTATTTAAAAGACACATCTATATTTTTAAAAAGAACAATTTCTTCAAAAATATTTGTAAAAGGTAATGGATATGGTGACCATCACATAATATTATAAGAAATAGAATGTTTTAACTAAGTTGACAGGAAATGACTACTTACTGATGTGGGAGTCAGTTTTTGAATCAGTGATCTGTATACAGTCAGACCACGAACTAGTTATAGCAAATGTCAAAATCAACATTGTATAAAAAGAAAGGATAAAGATGAAAATAACATATAGCATTCAGTTGGAATAACATCATCTTGACCTATTCAAACAACAAAAAATATTCTTGCTTAAAAATAATAAAAGGACAAACATGAAGAAATTGGTTTTAGTCATCACCATTTCCCGTAGCAGTGCAACTGATAGGAATCATAAAAACAGAGAAGAATATAAAAGCCCCAAAATCATCCTAGGCAGCACATTGATCTCCTGGACAAGTGTAGTGACATGACAGCTGAAGTCATAAAGTACAGATTCATTCATTCATTCATTCATTCATTTATTTTTAATCCCCGTCTATCCCCTACCCCCACCCCAAAATAGCGAGCTTACTAAATACCCGTTACCCCAATCTATACCCCAGTGCCTGAAAATCTTATTTTCCCATTGCATGTAAAAAATAATTTTTTTAAACATTTGTTTTTAAAACTTTGAGTTCTAGATTTTTTTCTTTCTTCCCTCCTTACCCACCACCACTGGGAAGATAAGCAATTCAATATAGGTTGTACATGTGTAGTTTTGCAAAACATTTCCATAGTTGTTATATTGTGAAAGAGTAACTGTATTTCCCTCCATCCTATCTCACTCCCCACTTATCCTATTTTCTCCTTTGACCCTGTCCATTTTCAAAAGTGTTTGCTTCTAACTACCCTCTCCCCCAATCTACCTTCCCTTCTATCATCTCCCCTCTTTTACCCTTCCCCCCTATTTTCCTGTAGGGTAAGATACCCAATTGAGTGTGTATGTTATTCCCTCCTTTAAGCCAAATTCAATGAGAGTAAGGTTGTCCCATTCCAGTTTACCTTCCTGCTCTTCTCCTTCATTGGAACAGTTTTCTCTTACCTCTTTTATATGAGATAATTTATCCCAATCTATCTCTACCTTTCTCCTTCTCCCAATATATCCCTCTCTTACCTCTTAATTTTACTTTTTAGATATCATCCCTTCCTATTCAACTCATCCTGTGCCCTCTGTCTATGTACACATGAACACACATATGCCCACACTCACATACATATTTATATACACATACGCCCTCCTATACATACATACATGTATATATTCCCTATCTATATCCTCATACTGAGAAAAGTCTCATAAGTCACAATTATTGTTTTTCCTTGTAGGAAGGTAAATAGTTCAACTTTATTAATTTCCTTATGATTTCTTTTTTGTGTTTACCTTCTCATGCTTCTTGTATTTGAACATCAAATTTTTGGTTCAGTTCTGTTTTTTTTTTATCAAGAATACTTGAAAATCCTCTATTTCATTGAAGGACCATATTTTCTCCTGAAACATTATGCTCAGTTTTGCTGGGTAGGTGATATTTGGTTTTAATCCCAGCTCCTTTGACCTCTGGAATATCATATTCCAAGCCCTTCAATCCCTTAATGTAGAAGTTGCTAGGTTTTATGTTACACTGATTGTGTTTCCACAGTTCTCAAATTGTTTCTTCCTGACTACTTGCAATATTTTCTCCTTGACCTGGGAACTCTGGAATTTGGTTATAATATTCTTAGGAGTTTTCTTTTTGGTATCTTTTTCAAGAGGTGATTGGTGAATTCTTTCAATTTCTTTCTTTTGCTTTTTTTTTTTTTGGGGGGGGGTGGGGGTAAGTGACTTGCCCAAAGTCACATGTCTAGTAAGTGTGTTAAGTGTCTGAGATAAGATTTGAAGTCAAGGTTCTCCTGACTCCAGGGCTGTTGCTCTATTCACTGCGCCACCTAGCTGCCCTGATTCTTTCAATTTCTATTTTGCCCTCTGGTTCTAGAATATCAGGGCAATTTTCCTTGACATTTTTTTTGAAAGATTGTGTCTAGGCTCTTTTTTTGATCATGGCTTTCAGGTAGCCCAATAATTTTAAAATTATCTCTCCTGGATCTATTTTCCAGGTCAGTGGTTTTTCCAATGAGATATTTCACATTGTCTTCTATTTGTTTTTCACTTTTTTGGATCTGTTTTTTAGTATCTTGATTTCTCATAAAGTCATTAGCTTCCATTTGCTCCATTCTAATTGTGAAGTAATCATTCTCTTCAGTGAATTTTTGAAATTCCCTTTAGCTCTGGCAAATTTGGCTTTTTTAAGGCATTCTTCTTCTCATTGGCTTTTTGGGCCTCTTTTGCCATTTGAGTTAGTGTTTTTTTTTTAAGCAAATAGGGTTAAGTAACTTGCTCAAGGTTACAGGGCCAGTTATTTCTGGTTGTGGTGCTAAGTATCTGAGCCCAGATTTGATCCCCAGGTCATCCCGACACTGGAGCCAGTACTCTTACTCGCTGTGCTACCTGGCTGCCCCTTAGTGTATTTTTTTAAGGTATTAATTTCTTCATTATATTTTTGTGTCTCCTTTAGCAAGCTGTTGACTTTCTTTTTATGATTTTCTTGTATCATGCTCATTTCTCTTCCCAATTTTTTCTCTACTTCTCTTACTTGATTTTCAAAATCCTTCTTGAGCTTCTCCATGGCCTGTAAATAATTCATAGTTTTCTTGGAAGCTTTTGATGTAGGAGTTGTGACTTTGTTGTCTTGTTCTGATTCCATAGTTTGATCCTTTTGTCCCCAAAAAAGGTATCTATGGTCTGTTTGTGTTTCTTCTCCTTATTCATCTTGCCAGTCAATTATTTGACTTTTGAGCTCTTTGCCATGGTAGAACTCTGCTTCCAGAATAGAGAGAAATTTTTCCCAAATAACTGAGCTTTTCACAGCTGCCAGAGCTATTAGGAAATCACCCTGTATACTGCCCCCATAAACTCTGACACATTGGCCACACACTCCAAGAGCACCACCCAAGACCGAGATCCAGATTCAAGAAGGTCAAAGCAAGAGTGATTACCCTCTGTATGACCCCTTGGTCTCCCTACAATCTGCAGGCCAGGAGGTCTGGAGGCAGCCTCATGGCAGCAGCTGCAGCCTCCACACTTCTTCCACCTCTTGCCCCAGGGACAGGGGCTGGGCCACACTCTTCCATCCAACAGAGTTCCCCTCTGACCTTTTACTTTGTCTTTGGCATTTATGGGTTGAGAAGTCTGGAATACACCACAGCTGCTGGTGATTCACTCTCCTAAAGCATGCTCTGGCTGTAGCTGGTTGGGGCTGCCCTGGGGCTAGAACCACACAGCTCCCCCAGTGCTATGTTTGGCTCCCAGCCCAGTGTGAAAATCCCTTCCTGTCAGCCTGCTGAGGTGCCTTCAGCAGATTTGTTTTTCTCTGTCACTTTGTGGGTTCTGTAGCTCTAAAATTTGTTTAGAGTCATTTTTTACATGTATTGGAAGTAATTGGAGCGGGAACTCACAACAAGTCTGTGCTTCTACTCCACCATCTTGGCTCTGACCCCCAAATACAGATTTTTCTAGAAAACAATATGGTAGATGATGACAGACATTTAATGACAGGTAGCTCCTTACACAGTAGCAAAAGAAAATGGAGGAGGAAGCATATATTTAGAATGTCTGGCATGAGACATAAGTAGGCAAAATAAACTCATGTTTTTCACCCTCCCAAGTTTTTTTGCCTCTCTCTTCAAGGGGGAAGGCTTTATATAAGCTTTAGATATATCCATATATGTGTTTTATACATACTTATTTATGTATATATTGTCAGTCCTGGTTAGAATGTAAGTCCCTTAAGGACAGGGGTGTTTCATTTTTGTCGTTGTATCACCAGTGCCTACAGTTCTGCAGGAATCCTAGTACAAGCTTCATTTATGCTTGCTTTATGAATTGATAGGGTGTTTCCTTTTTGGGGGATTTTTGGGAAGACAGACAAAATTCAATCAAGATGAATAAATTTATGTGGATTTAAGTTTAAACTGATAGAAGGAGTGTCAACGATGATGATGATGATGATGATGATATGTTGATGATGGTGGTAGTGGTGGTGATAATGATGGTGGTGATGACTCATTTATATAGCACTTTAAAGTTTGCCAAGCATTTTTCTCTTAAAAACTGAGAATTAGGTAGTTTAAATACTATTAGCCACATTTTACAGAAGAGGAAAATGAAACTGAGTTGATGAAGTGATTTGCCTATGATCACACAGCTAATAAATATCTGATCACGGGACTTCTGACTCTAATACCTGCCTGCCCCCACCAATGAGTCTTTCTACTATCCTACAAGTTGCCTCTCAATGAAATCAATGAGATCATGCATGAAGAGTCAATGTTCAAGGAAGATAACAGTGAGCTGCTTATGTGTACTTTTATTTAGTGGCTCTCTTCTCTTTCCCCCTTTCTCATCTTCCTTTTATGTGTTGTCCCATACCATTTGAATGTAGGCTATTTGAGGGCAGAGCCTATCTTGGTTTTTGCTTGTTTATTTCTAACATGCAACACAGTGCCAGGCACATAGTAAGTGCTTTAATGAATGCTTGAAGGACTGACTCTGTTATGGATCAGAGTCTATCTTTGCCTTGGCATTGGCCTCTAGCTTAAAAGGAATCCTACAAAATTATCCTGGATAAAAGTTGGTTTCACTACTCATGACTTCCTTATTGTGATTATTTGGGTACTAACTTCCCTTCAAATCAGGAATTCAGATTTATTTCTTTAGCCTGACCAATAATCACTGTATGGTATTTACAAAAATAAGACATTCCCATTTCTATAATTTCTTTAATGTCTTCTTTCTTTCTTCCCACTGTTGTTGATGATGATAATAATTGACATTTATAGCATTCTAGGCTAGCAAAGGACTGTGTACATCTTATATCACTTAATGGTCAGAACAAGTCTGTGAAGCATTGTTATTACTATTGCCATTTTACAGATGAATGAGATAAGGGATTAGCTCAGGGTCACACAATTTAAGTGTCTGAGGAGGGTGTTTCTGGAGCTCTCACTGCACTACCAATCAGCTTGAAGTTCTTTAATCTTTAATGGTACCCTATTGTATACTTAGTAAAGTTCAATTTCATTTGTGTTCATTCCAAGGTATCCTTTGACCTGGTGTCTCCTTATCTTTCCAGTCTTAGCATAACCATCTTCTACATGGTCAACAGCCTACCCTAATAATATAGTTCATTCACAGCCTCCTCTCCGTATGTCCTAGTTTCTTCTGCCTTTGTTTTTGTATTTTCCTAGGTCTAGAATGCCTCACCAACTCTCCTTATGTCCATCCTTTTAAGAAGCAACTCAAGTATCACCTTCGCTAGGGTATCTTCCCTGGGAAATGGGAATCCATTTTCAATAGCAGACTACCCCCACCCCTTGGACCTCACATAGCCTTTTGCTTATGCCTCTCAAATATCCCTCACTAGTTTTCTGTAAGCTCCATCAGGATCTGGCCCAAGTCTTGTCTAAACTTTGTTTCCCCTTCTGTTGTGCACAGAGCTCTGAATGATTAATGATTGTTTGCTTAATAAATGTTTGCTGTATTCATGTATATATGAACTAATGAATGAATGAATGGATGTTGAATGTAAATTTGATGCACAGCTGAAGGAGCTTGGGATGTTTAGCCTGGAGAAGAGAAGACTCAGGGGGGATATTAGGGCTCTTTTCAAGTATTTGAAGGGCTGTCATGGGGCAGAGGGAGCAGACTTTGTTCTGTGTAGCCCCAAAGGGCATAATTAGGAGCAAAGGGTGGAAGTTGCAGAGAGGCAAATTTCAGCAAAGAATAAAGAAAGTCTTCTGAACTATTAGAGTTAGCTAAAAATGAAATGGGCTGCCTTAAGCAGTAGTCAGTTCCCCCATCCCATGTAAGGTCTTCAAGTAGTGTCTGGATGACCATACGTATCAGGCGTGTTTTACAGGGGATTGATGATTTGGCTAGGGGTTGGATTCCTGCTTAGAGTGGAGCTTGAAATAAATGATGCCTAAGGTTCCGGCTGCTTGTAGGAGGCTATGTTTTATGATTCTGATAGAATCCTTTCTTAAAAAGGAGGTTAGATGGAAACAAAGGGCAACTTACCAGCATCCCTCAGGGCAGCTTGGCTCCCCAGCAATCATTTGACCTTCCCTGGATAAGCTGCTCCTCCAGCCCCTCCTCATTAGTTAGTCCCTGGAGCCCCTGACTCATTGAAGTTGCTTTTCCTCTGAATACCCTCTCATTTGTCAACAACCTTTCCCTATTGAGCTGTTATCGAATGTCTCTAAATGGACTCTATGTATGGTTAGAACTAATTACCCTCCCTTACTCCCTCTACTCCCAGGGAGCTGATGCTCAGGAAGTCTTCATTCTGGACAACATGTCAGGTTTTCACTCTGGGAGTGGCAGAGGTCTGTGAGTTGAATGTGTTCTACTTTGCAAAAAATGTTGAACGAAGGCTGGAGAGTACTGGGCTAAGGGCCAGGATGCCTGGGTTTATTTCTTCACTTTGCCTCACTCTACCTGTGGAACTTACACTGAGTGGGAGAAACAGCATGGTGGATTAAGATTCTCATGGGTCAAGGAGTCTGGAGGCCTGGCTTCGGTTCATGGCTCCATTATTTAGAACTTGGTTGTTGTTAGATTGTTTCACTTGTGTCCAACTCTTTATAACCTCATTTGGGGTTTTCTTAGCAAAGATGCTGAACTAGTTTGCTATTTCTTTCTTCAGTTAATTTCACAGATGATGAAACAGAGGCAAACAGGGTTAAATGACTTGCCCAGGGTCACACAGCTAGTAAGTGTCTGAGGCCAGATTTGAACTCATGAACATGAGTCTTTTTGATTCCTTCCCCTGCCATCCTTCACATGAGTGTGACTAGCATTCATTTCTGTGTTTGTATTTTTTCTGTTAAAGACTTCTTTTAACTGATCTTATCTTATTTCTCATAAAGGTCTGTGTTTGATTCTGCCTCTCACACCTCCTTATGTCCCTTTATTCACAGTAAGAAGGTGTGGGGCAGTGGTATGCTGATAAATGTTTAGCAACTATGAAAAAATGTACCACTCTTAAGTTTAATTGGCATTATTAACATTTTCTCTCATTTTCTTAAGTCTAGAAAATCAATAAAACTATGACTCAAACCCAGATTTATAATGTGTATCAATTACTAAGGTGTAAATGCTCACATAGAAATATTTAATAATTAAATATTTAATAAATATAAATAAATAAATAATGTTTAGTAATTAAATATTTAATCACCCCTGATTTGAAATATGCCCAGCATGCTCCTGTTAGGCAGCCCTGCAAGCCACAAGGGACAGTGGGATCTTTCCTAGAGCAGGGCTAGGATCTCAACCCTTCAATCTACTGGTAGAGTTGCCTCTCTCTAATTGAGTGTATCATCACAAACTGTTCCTATGTTACATCACTACATTCCCAAGGACAGAATTACTAATCTGGGCATCAGAACATGAACCTAATTCAGTGACAGTCATGTAAATGTTACATGTAAAATGAGAAGGTTGGACTGGATGGACGCTATCTCTATAGACCTATGATCCTATGACCTTGTGGAAATTATTCTGTCTTAGTTTTTCTATCTGTAAACAAATAAGAATATGGTGTAGTAGAAGGTATATTGCACTTGAAATTAGAAGACCCAGGTTCAAATTCCAGTTCAATAACTCACTACCTCTGTGACTGTGTAAATCACTTTGTCTCTCTGGGTAAACCTCAGTTTCCTCAACTGGAAAGTGAATGGTACTAGCCATTTTCAGGTTCCTTCTAGGTCTAAATCTTAGAAGTCCTATCTAGTGTCTTGGCCCTAGTTTTCTCATCTAGTTTAGTTAGACTTTTTGGTATCTAAGGGCCCTTCCAGCTTGAGCATTCCTTATATTATGCTCTAATTTGTTTTGCACTCTAATATACTATTTTTGAATTTCTAAGGTCCCTTACAGATTTAACCACTTATGTTCTAGCTTCTAAGGTGACCTTCATTCCTAAAATTCTATGTTCTAAGATCTCTTCAAGATCTGAGAGTCTATGCTCTATGTTCAATAATTCATTCTGGCTCTGATCATCTGTGGTTTTATGATCAAGGTGATAGATGTCACTGGGCACCCAGACAACAGGAGGTATAATGGAATAGTGAACAGAGAGCTGGCCTCAGTCAGGAAGATCTAGCTCAAATCTTGCTTCTGACATATGCTGGCTGTGTGAGCCTGGACACATTTGCAATGATCTAGGCCACTAGTTAAGACTGTAAGTAACAAAGAAAGTGCCCGATTGCATTGTAAAGGGCCTTTCCCCTATTCAGTGAAATCATAGGACTAATCCCTTTCCTTCTCTCTCTGGTCAAAGGTTCTTCTCAACTCTTGTTATTCTATGCTTTTATAATCAAAGGTGATTTGTGTCATCTGGTACTGAGACAAGTGTGTAGGGTTATTATTAAATCTTATTTGAAGAAAGGATGGCATAAACCAACTCTGTTTTATCTCTAAACAAGAGCCTGAGGAAAATTCAACCTCAAAGGAGGATTCCAGGGAAGACAAAATCAGGGACAAAAAGGGAGGTCATTGATCTTAGGAGACCAAAGACAGCATGAATTGCCACCCTGGGGAAAGTTTATGCAGCAACAGGAATTTCTTGGTTTCTTTGGCTGTGGAGTTTTCAGAGGCCAAGTGAATCTATGCCTAAGAAAATTAAAAATGTTCCCTGTCTTTAAACTAGAAACATAATCTTTCAGACTTGCAAAGGTCCTCAGTGAGCATTTAGTCTTTCCACTACCAATCAGGCAGAAGCATTTATTAAGCACCTACTGTGTACCGGGCAAGAATACCCCCCTACAATACAACCCATCGATGGTCATCTAGCCTTTGTTGGGACCTCCCTAGTGACAGCCCATTCTAGTTCTAGATAGTTCAAATCATTAGTAAGTCTTTCCTCTCTTCAAGCATAAATTTGTCTCCTTACAAATTCTACCCATTATTCTTAACTCTACTCTCTGATACCAAACAGTGCAAACATGTTTCCTCTCCATTGGTCAAGTGCTTAAAGGAAGCTATCATGTGTCCCTGACTCTCCTCTCCAGGCTACATTTCCTTCAACTTATGTGGCATGGCTGTGAGAGCCTTTGCTATTTTGGCTGTCCATCTTTGGAAGTAGTGTATTTTATCAATATCCAGAGAAAGTGGATGATGGGACTAACTGTGGTCAGCTAGGTGGTGCAGTGGATACAGGGCCAAGACTGGAGTCAGAAAGACTTTTCCTTCTGAGTTCTAATCTGGCCTCAGGCACTTAATAGCAGCGGTGTGAATGCTGGTGAAACACTTAACCCTGTTTGCCTCGGTTTCCTCTTTTGTAAAATAAGTTGGAGAAGGAAATGGCCAGCCACTCCAGTATCTTTGCTAAGAAAACCCCAACTGAGGACAGGAAGAGTTGGACTTGACTGAAAAAAAAAATTACTGCACAACAGTAAACATTTAACCATGACGATGAAATTGGCAAAGCATGATTAGTCATAGGATAAGGAGGCAAAGGATTCAGAAGTATAGGATAATATATAATTGAACTGGTCAACTAGGTGGATAAGAGTAATGGAAGAAATAGGAAATAAGAACAGTGGTAATGGACAGGGAGAGCAGGAAGGGATCAAGGGGTTAACAGTCATAGTAAAGATGAAGAATAGGTTTAGATAGAGGGTTGGAAGGAAGGAATGGATAGAATAAGCATTTATGTACATGTATGTGCATACATGCAAACACCCACACATATAATTAGGTACTGTTATTATCCCCATTTTACAGGTGATGAAACTGAGGCAAACAAAAATTAGGTGACTTACTTAGGGTCACACAGCTAGTAAGTGTCTAGGTCAAACTTGAAATCAGGTCTTCCTGAATCCCTGTTTAGTTCCTTGTCCATTGCTCCTTCTGGCTGTTCCTGGGATAATGGTAGAACATACATGTTGAGGAAATATGTGGGACAGCATGTCCAGTGTGTCAAAGGCTGAAGATAGGCTGTTATCCAGGATCCTGCTCTAAGTAGGCTTGGTGATACTGGCGTCATTAGACCTTTTGAATTGCCCACAGAGGGAGATTTGGATACACTCACATCTCTGTGATGTAGGAAGAGGATGGTTTTATTGTCTGGGTTGTCAAGAAGAAACTGCCATGCTTTTTATCTCTTACCTAGGGGCTGTCTCCAGTTGTCCTGGTCTGTATGTGGCCACTGGACCCAGATGGCTCCTGAGAAGAAAGTGAGGCCAGTGACCTTGCACAGCCCTCCTTCACTTAAATCCAATTCACTTGCAAATCATGGCATCACCTTCCTGATGCCATGGTTCTCTTCATGAATGAAGGACAAACAATAGTATCTCTTACTCAGGAAATGAGCACCAGGGAAGAATCAGAGCAACAGTGTTGGTGTGTGCACCTGTATGTGTGTGGACACACATGTTTCATGGATTAGAGTGTTTCCTTTAGGTGCATCACCATCAATATTCTGGTAAGGGATGGCTGAGTGTTTGGTGAGAAGGCCTTTCAGAGCTTCTAATGCATTTCTGATATCTTCCCCTCTCCCCCAACATGGCACAACCACCCTAAAGGCTAAAACAAACTTCTTTAGTCCCTGTCCTAGGTGCCCTTTGGTGATTTGTTTTTCCATCCCCTCTCTCTGCTTGGGAGGATTGCATTCTGGAACTGGAGCCTTAAACCATTTCCTCTCATGTTCAAGAGAGGGATTATGCTCTACCATTTTATGTTTGGGGAATTAGTGAGCATTGAGTCCCTTCCTTTAACTCCTCAATGAATTTTCAGCTTTTGATCATGTTCCCCTTCTACTCTTTATCTGCAATACTCAAAAAGCATCATTGCTGTAGCTTATTACGGTCCTTTCTGCCCCTATGATGCTCTGATGTAATTAATGATGATGATGGTGGTGGTAGTCATAGTGATGGTGTAATATAATGCCAAGGAAAGGCAACTTCCCAAGGTTCAGAATACCAGCATAGGTGCTCTCCATTTTATTCAGTGACAAACCAAGAACAGAGAAGATCAAAACATGACATCATTCCAAATACAGCATTTACTAAATGTGATTAAATAATCTCCAAGGACTACCCCACCCCAGGACCTTCCAATCATTCAATCAATTACAAAGTCTCTGTTCTAAATACTTCTCCACCCCTAGGCTATACCTTCATTTGGTCCACCACAAAACCCCTCTTCTCAAATGGAGATTAGTTTCCAAACATAGGTAAAGTACCTTCATTTGTCAATCACAGAGCACAATAAGGTCAAAAGTTCCCCACCCCTGGATCACAATTGAATCTACCCCAGAGTTACATCAAGTTTAAACACAGCACTTAATACCCAAATGGAGCTCTTTTCTTCATCTTGACACGAGGCAAGTTCTCAGCAATCTTAGTTCTTGGGGAGACAAGGCTTAGCAAGGCCATAAGATACATTGCCAGTCCCTTCATGAATTTATCCTCTGTCTGTAGAACAGTCCTAGAACCCCTGAACACATTAGCAAAGCCCTCTCCCAGGATTTCTGTAAACATACAACAAGAAAATCCTTCTTCAGGGCTTCTGAACCAACAGAAAGGCTCCCAGACCCCTGCAACAACAGCACTGTCCTTCACCAGTGGACAGTATTCACTCTGTCTGCAGGACAGTCTCCAGACCCCTGCAACAACAGCACTGTCCCTCACCAGTGGACAGTATTCACTCTCTGTCTGCAGGACAGTCTCAGGGCTTCCTAGCGAACAGCCAGGTTCCAGGACTTCTTCAACAAAAGGACTGTCGTTCACCAGTGGACAAATCTGGCAAAACAACATCAAAACAGACAGACAAAGTACCAGCAAAACAGCCATGTCTCCTCAGTCCTTGGCAGCTCAGGGGGCAGGTCTCAAAAGTCCAGGGCAATTCAAAGCGGCCACCAGCAATTCTCTTAGTCTCTCTCTCTCTCTCCACGAGGTGCTGCTTCCAAAAAGATCTTCCGCCTCTCTCTAGTGTCTCTCCAAATCTACATCACCAGCTCCTCCCAGTTCAGGACTTTCTTTTCACATCAACAAGCCCATCCCACAGGTGGGATTAACAAACTCTGGGTTTTAACACAATCAATTTGAAAACCAAGCCAATACAGGGGAATCTTTAATTGCCATTACTATCACAGATGGTGATCAATGAATGAAAAGACAATTATTAAATGTCAGGCCCTATGAAGAATTCTGGGACTATAAAGACAAAAGTGAAACAATCAGCCCACAAGTAAATTAGATTCTAACAGGGAAAATGCATGTACATGTATGTATGCATGTATAGAGATATAGGTACACACACATGTGTATACATGTATGTATACACACATGTGGCATGTATGTGTGTACATATGCATATGTTTATAATGAAGTTTATATTTAGGATATATACAAAATGAATACAAGGTCATATAACACCTTACTGGAGATACTACCCCTATGTGTACTTGCACTTACAGAGCAGAGCCCTCAGGGAAGAGATAACAGCCATGGGTTGCCCTGAAGGTCTATCCATCTAACACTATAGATTACAAGCCTCCACCAGGGTGGTTGCCCTAAACAATCAGCCACTAGTCTAAATTAAATTTTAACAAAAACATTTGCAAGATGGCATAGGAGGAACACTGATCTCTTTCTCTTTTTCTGAAAGCCTGGATTACATTGCATTCTCCACAAATACACCAAGGTCAATGGGAAAAGTAGGTGCAATCCTACAGTACATGATAGTGAATCACATGTATGGAGTAAGTCACAAATTCTGACGTTGGGAGGGCTTTCTCCCTTCCCAGAGTCCTTACTCAGCTTTCTTTGGGCATTGCTCTCTGCCAGGTGGACTGCTTAGCTCCTTTCTTGAGTTCATGGCCAGTACTTCTCTCTGAAGCTCACACTTCCTCTAGTGACTCATTCTATTTCCCTCAGTCCTTGTGCCTCTCAGCTCTTGGCTAGATGCATTGTTCTCCACTGTACTTCACTTTCTTTGATGACATGGTTGGTCAATTGAACACAAGCAGAGTTGCGGGGTGGGGAGCATAATACTCTAGGACCACTCTGATATAGGTACAAGCTCTTGACTCTGTAAGGCACTTTTGAGCCCAGAGCCTTAAGTTTTCAAATTTGTCTTCCTTCGTTTCTGGACTAGAGAGCTTACAATTGGTTTGCTTCTTTTACAGGTAGGTTGAAGGGATATTACTGATCCTCTTAGCAAATTACAGCTTTCTTTTTTTTTTTTAATTGATTTTATTTTTTTTCTTTCTTTCTTTCAAAATATTTATTTATTTATTCATCCATTTATTTATTTGTTTATCTATCTTTAATTTTCAACATTCATTTCCACAAGATTTTGAGTGACAAATTTTCTCCCCATCTTTCCCCTACCCCTACTCCAAGATAGAAAGTCTACTGAATATCACTTCCCCCAATCAGTTCTCTCTTGTATCCTGTCCCTTTGCCCCCTTTACTTTCTTGTAGGGCAAGATGGATTTCTATACCCTAGTGTCTGTATATCTTATTTATACATGTAAAAAACAACTTTTTAAAAATTAGTTTTTAAAACTTTGATTTCCAGATTCTTTCTCTTCTTACCCCCTCACCCAACCCCACTGGAAGGACATTCATTTCTATATAGGTTGCACATGTGTAGTTACACAAAATGTTTCCATAGTAGTTATATTGTGAAAGGCTATATTTCCCTCCATCCTATCCCCCACACTTATTCTATTTTCTACTTTGACCCAGTCCCTTTTCAAAAGTGTTTGCTTCTAACTACCTTCTTCCCCAATGTGCCCTCCCTTCTATCATGCCCCCTCTTATGCCCTTCCCCCCTACTTTCCTATAGGGTATGATACCCAATTGAATGTGTATGTAATTCCCTCCTTAAGCTAAATTCTATGAGAGTAAGTTTGACCCATTCCCTTTCACCTTCCTGCTCTTCCCCTCCATTTTAACAGTTTTCTCTTGCCTCTTTTATGAGCCAAGAGATAATTTACCTTATTCTCTCTCCCTTTCTTCTTCTCCCAATATATTCCTCTCTCACCTCTTAATTTTTTTAATATCATCCCTTTATATTCAGCTGATCCTGTGCCCTCTGTCTATGTATACATGTACACACATATACATATACTCGCATATACATTTATACACACATAGACCCTCTTATACATATATAGGTATCAACTATCCTCATACTGAGAAAAGTATCATGAGTTACAATGATCATTTTTCAATGTGGGAATGTAAATAGTTCAACTTTAATAAGTTCCTTATGATTTCTTTTTCCTGTTTACCTTCTCATGCTTCTCTTGCTTCTTGCATTTGAAAGTCAAATTTTCTGTTCAGCTCTGGCTTTTTCATCCAGAATATTTGAAAGCCCTCCATTTCATTGAATGACCATATTTTCCCCTGCAGCATCATACTCAGTTTTGCTGGGTAGGCGATTCTTGGTTTTAATCCTAGCTCCTTTGACCTCCAGAATATCATATTCTAAGCCCTTCGATCCCTTAATGTAGAAGCTGCTAGATCTTGTGTTATCCTGATTGTGTTTCCACAATACTCAAATTGTTTCTTCCTTACTTCTTGTAATATTTTCTCTTTGATCAGGGAACTCTGGAATTTGGCTATAGTATTCATAGGGGTTTTCTTTTAGGGATCTTTTTCAAGAGGTGATTAGTGAATTGTTTCAATTTCTATTTTGTCCTCTTATTCTAGAATATCACGACAATTTTCTTTGAGAATTTCTTGAAGGATGATTTCTAGGCTCTTTTTTGTATCATGGCTTTCAGGTAGTCCAATAATTTAAAAATTATCTCTCCTGTATCTATTTCCCATGTCAGTGGTTTTTCCAATGAGGTATTTCACATTGCCTTGCTCCAATCTAATTTTGAAGGAATTATTCTCTTCAGTGAGTTTTTGAAATTCCTTTTCCATCTGTTTTTTGTTTTGTTTTGCATTTTAAGGCATTCTTCTTTTTAAGCCATTCTTCTCCTTGTTGACTTTTTGAGCCTCTTTTGCCATGTGATTTAGGCTATTCTTTAAAGTGTTATTTTCTTCAGTTTGGCTGTTGACTTGCTTTTCATGATTTTCTTGCATCATTCTCATTTATCTTCCCAATTTTTCTTCCACTTCTCTTACTTGATATTTAAAATCCTTCCTGAGCCTCCTATATGGCTTGTAACCAGTTCATATTTTTCTTGGAAGTTTTTGAAGAAGGATTTTTGGCGTTGTTGTCTTCTTTTGGTTCCATGGTCCTTCACAGGACCAGAGGAACAGAGCATGGTCCTCTGATCTTGTGTGAAAGGTGTTTTATAATTGTTTCATATAGTTCCTGGGTTTGTCTTATCATGTAGATTCCCTAATATTTTACATTGTCTACAGTTATTTTAAATGGAATTTCTCTTTCTATTGCTGATGGACTATATCAGTACTATATAGAAATGCTGGTGCTCTAAGTGGATTTATTTTGCATCCTGCATCCCGAAACTTTGCTAAGACTGTTAATAATTTCAATTTCAATTTTAGTTGATTCTCTAGGATTTTCTAAGTATACCATCTGCATAAGTATATACATCTGCAAAGAGTGATAATTTTGTCTTCTCATTGACTATTCTAATTATTTCCATTTCTTTTTCTTCTCTTATTGCTATAGCCACTATTTCTAGTACAATATTAAGTACATACAATTTGGTGCATATTATTTCAATGTCTATGGTACCTTTCATCAAGATGTAGTCTCCTTCTTTATTTCTTTTAATTAGCTCTATTTTTGTTTTGTCTGAGATCATGATTGCTACCCCTGCTTTCTTCACTTCAGCAGAAGCACCCTTATTTGAAAAAAAAAAACAACTAAACATAGAAAGCAACAGAGGTCACAGTGACTGTTGAAAAGCAGAGTTAAGGGTATTAAGGCATAGGGACAGACAAAATGATCACAAATCAGGATCAGATAAATGGATTTCACAGCACATGAATATGGAAGTGAAACACTTTGGGACAATAGCAAGATTAAGGGTATGGGGTGCTGTAGAGAAATAGGTTATGGAACTGACTGAGTAAATTAAGAAACTAGGAAATTAGAGTATTTGAAGAAGTATGTGCGTATGTATGTATGTATATGTAGGTATGCATATGTATACACACATGCACTTATTTGCGTGTGTGTATATATATGTGTATAGATACATAGATATAGATGTATGTATACATTTTATTCATTCATTTTTAAATCTTGTCTAAATCTTCATGACCCCATTTGGGCTTTTCTTTTCAGAGATATTGGAGTAGTTGACCATTTCCTTCTCCAGCTCATTTTATAGATGATGTAACTGAGGCAAACAGGGTGAAGTGACTTGCCCAGGGTCATGCAATTAGTAAGTGCCTGCGGCCAGGTTTGAACTCAGCAAAATGAGTCTTCCTGACTCCAGGTCTGTCATTCTATCCACTGTGCCACCTAGCTGCCCATCAAGTATATAATACATAAACACAAATGTATGTATGTGAGCAATACATACATACATATATGTGTATATATACAAATAGATAACATACATATGTGTGTGTTGAAGTCCTCTAGTATGAGGTCAAGAGAAGAGGAGAAAAGGTAAGTGGGGCTCTAAGCTAACTTAGATAGGAAAGAGAATGGGAGTTGATTGATAATGCCCATTATGATCTGGATTGGGTTATACATTTGTATAGGATGAGTTTCAAAGTAGGAGAAACCACTCTGTGATATTCATAGAAAACCAGTCTAGAAGTGGCAATGGGGAATAAAGTCATTCAGACTCTGCCATCTCAACCTGTGAATGAGTGGCATATTGAAAATGTACTAGTATGAGAAAGAATATTGAGGGAAGCAGTGTCATTGGAAGAAAACCATGTCTCCATGAGGGTCAGAAGTTGAAAGGAATAAGACAAGAAGAGGTTTAAGGTAAATAAAACTTGATAATTATGGAACAGACTTTCTAGAAGGCACAGTAGAAGAGGTGGTCTGATCTGGAGTAAGATATTGGGTTTGAGATAATGGTAGTAAGGAGCCAGTAGTTGGTATAGAAGGATGAAGTTTGTACATCAATAGCCAAAGATTCAGAGTCACTGGGATGGGTAGACTCTATGAAGTTGGGTGTATTCTAACCACTGAGGAGTGCATCCAATGACAGTATCAGTGGTTATAGAGAGGTTCATTGAGGGAGACATGTTATTACACCATTTCAGGACGTCACCTGAGGACTAGCCTCAGAGTAGATGGAGATGTTATGTCCTGTGACTCTCTAAGAGGATCACCTCATAGCAGTTAGGAGTATGAGGAAGTACATGAACCTGGTCTGAGGACAGAGGTCCCTTCTGGATGCAAGAAAAGGCCTGGGACACAGGAGATGGAGGGTCTATTTATGGTACAGTGGGCCCTGGCAATGGCCTCAAGGAGGACTTACAGAGGTCAGAAGGCAGATATCAGGGTCTTTTCCCTGAGAATAGTCAGTCAGGGTCTATATATATATATACCCTTTTCTCTGGAACATGTACTTCCCTACCCCCATACCTTTCTCAGAGAATGATAATTAAATCAACATTATTTTTGCTCTTGAGAAGGTTATAACAATCTATTGCCTGATGACTCCCTTCAAGATTCCTGCAATTCAAAGTTTTAGCTTGCCTAAAACAGAGTTTCCTTCTTTGATCATCATTCATAGCTTTCCTTCTACCTGTCTTATCATGACTCTAAAGGCTGTTTTGGAGGATCATTATCCATATTTCAAGCGTGTGTGTGTGTGTGTGTGTGTGTGTGTGTGTGTGTGTAAGGGTTCTGTCTTGAGTCCTCTCCTCTTCCTCTATCTTTCTCTGTCTCTCTCTTTGTCTCTTTCTGTCTCTTTTGGTCTGTCTCTGTCTCTTGTCATCAGTTTCCACAACTTTATTTATAATTCATATACAGATGACCTCTAGCTCTTTATAGCTAGTCCTAGTCTCCTTTCTGAATTCTAGTGCATCAAGATATCAATAAACCAACATGTATTTAGTAGTTACTATGTACCAGGCACTGTGCTAAGTGTTGGTGATAAGAAAAAAGAAAAAGATCAGTTTTGCCCCCAAGAAGCTTATATTCAAGGGGTGGCCAGGTGGCTCAGTGAGTAAGGCACCAGCCCAAGATTCAGGATGACCTGGGATCGAATCTAGGCTCTGATACTTAGCACCACACCCAGAAATAACTGGCCGTGTAACCTTGAGCAAGTTACTTAAACCCAATTGCTTAAAAAAAAAGAAGCTTATATTCAAATGGAGGACACAATATATACTGTCCATAAATCAGTAAATATATTCACAATATAAATGCAGAATAGAGAAATTATTTAGAGCTGGGGGTACTTGGACAAGGCAATCTTGATAACCAATTCCCTATAAGATATGTCTAACTATACTCATTGTAGGAAATTATTTAAAACTTAACATACCTGAAACAGAACTCATCTTTCCCTCTCAAGCCCTTTTTCCTTCTTATTATCCCTATTTCTATGAAGGGTATCACCATCCTCTCAGTTTCTTAGGTTCAAAATCTTAGAGCTATCCTTGGCTTGTCATTCCCATTCACCTCATCACAAATCAGCTGATATGTTCCCCCTCCCCAATATCTCTCCCATGTGTTACCTTCTTTCTAGCTGCACAGCCACTTAGTACAGGACCTCAACATATCTACTCTGAGCTATTTCAACAGCTTTTCTCTTTGCTTTGCTCTAGGGTCTCCCTCCCTCCAACCATCTTCCGCACAGAAGCCAAACTGTTATTCCTGAAGCAGGGATCATGATCATGTCAATGCCCTACTTAAGAAGCTCCAGTTACTGCCTCTTAGTTCTAGAATAAGATTCAAACTCCTCTTTTTGGTGTTTAAGACTCTTGCATCATTCTCACAACCTAACCCTTTTTACTTTCCAACCCTTCTGAACATTGCTCCTCTCCTTGAACTGTACAATCTAAGCCATGCTGACTTACTTTACTAATCCTCCTTCACAATATACAATCTCTCATCACCATACTTCTATACTGCCTCCACCCTCTCTGCTTGGAATTCGAATTCCCTCCTCTCCTCTGCCTCTGAATTCTTGGTTTTCCACAAAACTCATGTTATGTTAGTTAACCTTTTCCCATGGGATCACTGCCTCCCCAAACATCAATTAATGTAATCAAAGAAGAATCAAATACATCAATTAAATAAAGCAATAAATCAGTCAACAGGCCAAGAAAGTAATCTCAAGGTAGAAGGTGTTAGGGATTTTCTCACACTTTTCATCAATGTAATAAGATAATAATTAGATTATAATATATAGAAAAGTTACATTTATGCCCCTGGTCACTTTATCATGTATAAATTCATCTTTAATTAACTCAAGAAAGAATGCATTGATCTTTTTTAAACTATACTATCTTATAGAAATGTTTATTTAACCTCAAAAATTAAAAATAAAATTAATTTGAGGGGCCAAGATGGTGGAGTAAAAGCAGGAACTTGCTGGAGCTCCCACTTCAACCACCTCCAATACCTGTAAAACAGTGACTCTACATAATTTTAGAGCTACAGAACTGAAGAAAGTAACAAAGAGAAACAAATATCCTGCTGAAGGCAGCCTGGCAGGCCAACAGGAAGGGCCTATTGCACAGGGCTGGGAGCTGAGTGCAGTCCCACATGAGCTGTGTGGGCCAAGGCCCAATCAGTGGCCCAGACTGTCCAGGGCAGACTTCAGGAGAGTGAATCACCAACAGCTGTGGCTGTTTCCAGACTTCTCAATCCATAATCACCAAAGAGAAAGTAAAAGGTCAGTAGGTAACTCTTTTGGAACTGGGAGAGAGAAGAGCACAGTTTGGCCCCTGCCCCCAGGGAGGTATGCAGCTGCAGCTGCTGCCCTGTGGCTGCCTCCACAGCTCCTGGCATGCAGATCAAAGGGAGACCAAGGAACCATTCAGAGGGCAATAGCTCTTGTTTTTACCTGTTTGGATATGGGTCACAGTCTTGGGTGCTGGTCCTGGGATGAGGAATGCCAGTGTGTGCCAGAGCTTATGGTGGCTTTAGAGAGGGCACACTCCTCATAGCTCTGACAACTGCTAAAACCCCAGAAATTTGGGACACAGATCTCTCCACTCTGGAAGCAGAGTTCTAACTGTGCAAAGAACTCAAAAGTCAAGTAATTGACTGGCAAGATGAACAAGCTGAGGAAGGGCAATCAGATCTCAGAATCTTTTTGGGGGGGGCAAAAGGGATCAAACCTGAACAGAGTTCAGGGGACTCACACCCCATAGTCCATAGTTCCATAGTAATTGCTCATGGGTAGACTGAGCCAATATAATAAAAGTGACAATTCTACCTGTTAATCTATTTATCCAGTGCCATACCAATCAAAATATCAAAATATTATTTTATAGAACTAGAAAAAAAACAATAACAAAATTCAGCTGGAAGAACAAAATCTCAAGGATATCAGTAAAAAAATGCTAAAGTAGATGATCTACTTGTACCAGATCTCAAACTGTATTATAAAGTGGTAATTATCAAAACAATGTGGAACTGACTAACAATAGAGTGGTAGATCAGTGAAATTTATTAGGTAAAAACTACATTATAGCAAATGACCATAGTAATCTAGTATATGATAAACCCAAAGATCCAAACTTTTAGAAGAAAAACTCACTATTTGACAAAAACTGCTGGGAAGACTGGAGAACAGTATGGCAGAAACTAGGTATAGACTAACATCTCACAACATATACCAAGATAAAGTCAAAATGGGTACATGATTTATGCATAAAGTGTGTTACTGAGAGAACATAGAATAGTTTATCTGTCATATTTATGGATAAGTAAAGAATTTAGGACCAAAGAAGTTATAGAGAGCATTATAAAATACAAAATAGATAATTTTTATTATATAAAATTAAAAAACTTTTGCACAAACAAAACCAATATAACCAAAAAGTATAAGGAAGGCAGAAAACTGGGGGAAAATTTTTGTAACAAGGATCTCTGATAAAGGTCTGATTTCTCAAATGTATAGAAATCTGAGTCAAATTTGTAAAAACCCAAGTCATTCACCAATTGATAAATGGTCAGAGGATACGAATAGGCAGTTTTCAGACAAAGAAATCAAAACTGGATATAGTCATATAAAATACTTTAAATCATTATTGATCAGAAAAATGTAAATTAAAACAACACTGAAGTACCACCTCACAACTATGGAAGTTACTAATAAGACAAATAAAGAACATGCTGGATGTTGTAGGGGGTGCGGGAAAACTGACACTACTGTACTCTTTGTAGAATTCTGAACTGATCCAATTATCCTGGAGAGCTATTTGGAACTATGTCCAAAGGGCTATAAAACTGCACACACCCTTTGATACAGATACTGATAGGTCTATATCCAAAAGACATCCAAAAAAGAGAAAAGGACCTATTTGTACAAATATATTTATAGCAGCACAATTTGTGGTGGCTAAGAATTGGAAATCAAAGGGATGCCCATCAACTGGGGAATGGCTAAACAAGCTGTGGTATATGATTGCAATGAAATATTATTGTACTATAAGAAATGACAAGAGGGGCGGCCAGGTAGCACAGCGAGTAAGAGCACCGGCTCCAGTGTTGAGATAGACCTGGAGATCGAATCCCGGGGCTCAGACACTTAGCAACCACCCAGAAACACCTGGCCGTGTAACCTTGAGCAAGTTACTTAACCCCAATTGCTTAGGGGTGGCCAGGTGGCTCAGCGAGTAAGAGCACCGGCTCCAGTGTTGGGACGACCTGGAGATCGAATCCCGGGCTCAGACACTCAGCAATAACCAGAAATAACTGGCCGTGTAACCTTGAGCAAGTTACTTAACCCTGATTGCTTAAAAAAAAAAAAAGAAATGACAAGAAGGATAAAAATGGAAAAGCTTACATAAATTGATGCATAGTGAAGTGAACAGAACCAGGAGAATGTTGTACACAGTACCAACAATATTTCTGATGAAGAACTGTGAATGACTTGGCTATTCTCAGCAGTACAATGATCCAAGACAATCCCAAAGGACTAATGATGAAGTATACTATCCACCTCCAGAGAAAAATATTGATTGAATACTGACTGAAGCATTATATTTTTTACTTTCTTTCATTTTTTCTTTTATTCAAGCCTTCTTCTAAAAATGACTAATATGAAAATGTTTTGCATAATTGCACATGTATAACCTATATCTGATGGCTTACCGTCTCAGAGAAGAGGGAGCAGAGGGAGGGAGAGCGATAGAAGTTAGAAATAAAAACTTTAAATAAAAATGTTAAAAACAATTGAAAAAAATACTTAGCTCACATCCCATAGTCTTCAGGGGTCTTTCTCAGCCCTCCATCCCCAACTCCTCATGCTTTCCCCTCTAGGACTATGTTCCATTTACTCTGTATGTATTTTATACATACCCGTTTATTTACATGTCATCTCTTTCATTGGAATGTGAATTTCTTGAGATCAGAGACCATGCTTTTACCTTTCTTTGTGTTTCTAACACTTAGCCAAGTCCCTAGGACAAAGTAAGCACTTCATGCTCATTGATCACATAATAGGGGATTTCATTCTATTGTGGCATCACTCTTATTATTAGGAAGTTCTTTTATATTGGACTCAAATCTGCCTTCATGTGATTTCACCTTCTTTTGGTTGAGGTTCTATCCTCTAGACTCAAATTCTGTTTTCTGGAGCTATCAGTATTATTTGGGAAAGTGTAGACTCCAGAGTCAGAGGACTTTGAGATAAAGTCACCCTCTGTGTGACCTTGGGCAACTCACCTTAAATTTCTGGGCCTCTCTTTCTTCATCTATAAAATGAGCGGATTGGGTGATTGACATATTTTCATTCATTCATTCATTCATTCATTCATTCATTCATTCATTCATTCATT
>NW_027187460.1:3604029-3605143 GCF_028583685.1 Petaurus breviceps papuanus | reverse complement strand
ATTCATTCATTCATTCATTCATTCATTCATTCATTCATTCATTCATTTATGTTTTTGAGGTATCTTTCAGCCCTGGTTCTATGATGCTATGGAGCAGATGCCTATGAAACAGCACTGGGACTCTAGGTACTAGCTAGTGCCTAGACAGAGACCATACAGTGAGTCCATGATTTAAGAAATGTTTGTTGAAACTGGACCGTCAAATTGCTGGGTAATTCCAGACAAATTCCCTGCCCCCTCTGAGTCTTGGGGATTTTCAAATGCCTAGATGCTGGGCCACACATGTTGTGGCAATTAAGCTTAGTCTTTCAGGGGAAAGGTGCTTCAGGCTCTTCTGGGCCTCTGGCTCTAGAAATATCCGGCATCATTATTATTTTAAGTTTTCCTCAGCTGCTTTATTGAATTCTCCAAGTCAGTAAAATTCTGGCAAGATAAGAAGTTGACATTTTCAGAAGCCGAGTCGCAGAGAACTGTGCGGGCGGCGAGGACGAAGTGAGGCCTGCTCGGCATGAGAATGACTCACAGCCTGCCTCCCCCTCCCTGCACAGGCTCAGGTCTGAGGAACAAGTGATGGAGAGGGAACCCACGCCCGCCTGAAAGAGCCCCCTCAATTCAGCACACCTCAGCTATTCGTCTCACATGCTGCTCTGCTCTGCTTTTCTCTCCAAGGCACTGGTACAATTGTGGTTATCTGTCATCTTAAATTGGCATCTAAACATGAGCTATGCCCCCAGTAATACTAAGCTGCTATGTAATTATAATGACCAAGACTGGTCCCAAATTGGAGATAAGATAACGCACTTCTTTCCCTTTCTGGGCAAGGGGATAGACTGTGGCCATGGAATAGTGTATATACTGATGAACTCAGTTTATGTGTTGGTTAGTTTTTCTGAATTGCCTTTTTATATTTCTTATTTTATTCTTTGTTATAAAAGATGGCCCTCTGGGTAGCAGAGGACAAGGGGTATGTTGAAAAAGTAAAGGTGATATAAAAACAAAACATGTCTCCTCTCCTCTCCTCTCCTCTCCTCTCCTCTCCTCTCCTCTCCAAATTTCCTAACGCCTCCGGGCCTCTCCTCTCATGGACCTCATAGCCTAGGAAAAGGAAAAGACA
>NW_027187460.1:3588680-3599029 GCF_028583685.1 Petaurus breviceps papuanus | reverse complement strand
TGTCTTTTCCTTTTCCTAGGCTATGAGGTCCATGAGAGGAGAGGCCCTGATTCATCATACAATTTAAGAGCTAGAAGATAGTTCAAAAGCTTTCACTAGTCCAAATGTCCTCACTTTGCAGAAAAGGAAATTGAGTCCCAGAGAGAGACTGATTTAAGTTCACAAATCAATTCTCAGAACTGCCTTTGGGAGGGCACTGGTCGTGTGCAGGCATATGTGACAAGGGAAGAAAGGAATAAGACAAACATTTATAAAGCACTTATTATGTGCCAGGAACTGTGATAAATGTTTAAAAAATGTTATATCATTCAAATAGGCTTGGGAAGAGCAGAATAAATCTCATTGGCCGTTTTCCAGAGCATGAAATGCTTCCCTGGTGAACCCCCTTTCAATGCTGATCACTTTCTTTTCTCCTGACTCCTTGATCAAATTGCTTAATAACTATTCTTGACTCTATTCTTTGGTATGACCTGCTTCACCTGCCTCACTTCCTCCTAGGTGGGGAGGGGTGTACCTGTTCAGTCGAGTCTGACTCTTTGTGACCCCATCTGGGGCTTTCTTGGCAAAGATACTGGAGTGGTTTGCCATTTTCTTCTCCAGCTCATTTTACAGGTGAAGAAACAGAGGCAAACAGGGTTAAGTGACTTGCCCAGGGTCACCCAGTTAGAAAGTGTCTGAGACTGGATTTGAACTCAGGAATATGAGTCTTCCTGACTCCAGACCATCACTGTCCATTGTGCCACCTAGCTGTCTGAGGTATACTTAATCATCCATAACCTCTGCATTGGTTTACAAAGAGTAGGATTTAGTATAGAGTGGGAATATCGTTTAGTGTGTGGCTAAAGTCAGAAGTTATTCTGTGATTAAGAACATTAGATCTTTGTCTGTCTATACCATGAGGGCCCAGTTTAGGGTAAAGGGCTAGTTTTCAGTCTGTGGTGAGACTCAGTGCTCAGTCTGATGACAAGATTAGGGTTCAGTCTGTGACCAGCTTTGGGGACTAAGGCTGCCTATCAGTTTGGATTAGGACTTGACCTGTTAAAGGCATTAGGCTTCAATTAGTGACCCTGGTTCATGTTATGTTTGTGGCCAAAATCTGGGCCACAATTAATTTGTAATTAATATCAGGACATTATTGTGGCTGGGGAACCAATCAGAGCTAGAAATTTCCCTTCCCACCCCCAGGAGATCATTGCTTTGACCCTGTCTACCTTATTGTTTAATGCTCTTTAAGCACAGAATGTTCTCTCCCTATGCCTTCCCTTACCTTTAGCCCTTGCACTAACCCAGAGAGATCAGATAAAATAGGATAAGCACTATTGGATGTATATCATTATACTGATAACCAAAATGTATACAGTGCTTTGAAGTGTGCAAAGCACTTTCCATCATTGGATTGACTCATTGAATCCTCATATCAATAGCTGGACATAGTAGTAGGAAAGGGGATAGAGACTGGCCCTGTGACTTTACTAGTATAGGGAGTATACTGGATAAGGAAATATATTCTCAGATAAGGACACTCCCCTCTTCCATGCCCTTCTTCCCCCCAAAAAAAAATCATGTCAGCTTTTTTGTCCTGAAATTTATAGCCTTCAAGAGTTGTATAGAACATTGAGAAGTTAAGTGACTTGGTCAGGTTCATCTAATCAGTATGTGCTGGGGTGGGGAGCACTTGAATTCAGGTCTTTCTGGTTCTAAGACCAGCTCTCTATCTACTTCAGGTATGATTATTCTCATTTTACAGAATAGGAAACAGAAAACCTAAATGAGATCAAGTGATTTACCCATTATAGCATTCATAGCTACGTAGCCATAATACTATACAGTTTGTAAGGGACAGAAGCAGGATTTGAGCCCTGATCTTTCTGATGCCAGGTCTAGGACTCTATTTAATTTTATCACACTGTCTCTGTACTATTTGTTTTTATTTTCATTAAAGAAACTGGTCTTCAGTCTCTGCTGCTAGATGATAAGAATCTAAACTGTTGCTGTGCATTAGCTGCACTAGACCCTGTGAATGTCTCCCGGAACACCTAAACTAATTTGTTGCAGTCTGAAACATACTGCTTATAGAAGAGTAGACCTTTCTGAGTGGCGTGCTTTAAGTCACACCAGGAAAGACTAAAAGAAACACCCAGGGCTGGGGCAATAAAGGCCCCAATATAACTGGAATGTGTCATGAGTTTCCACAGTAGGGCAGTAAGGGATGCCTCTATATCATGGCAGGGCAAGGCTCCAGCCAAGGTGCTGGTCACACATTGGATGCAATATTTCTCAAGCATGGGTCTGAAAAACTCACTCCCCTGCTTAATAGACTCTGGTGATTCTCTGTTGACTTTAGGATCAGATAGAAAGTCCTTTGTTTGACGTTTAAAGCCCTTCATAGCCTTGCCCCTTCCTACTTCTGGAGTCTTCCACTCTCCTCCCTGCCATGCTCTCTACAATCCAGCTCTCCTGGTCTATAGCTTTCCTTGCAGATAACAGTCCATGCCCTATTGCTGGGCCTCTAGTCAGGCTGGATTCTCTATCTGGAAAGACCTCCGTCCTCAGAGCATCCCCAGTATCCTTCAAAATTCAACTCAAATGTCACCTTCTGCAGGAAACCTTTCCCAATTCCCCTAGATACTAGAGCCTGCAAAGTTACCTTCCATCTACTCTGTATGTACCTCGAATACACCTATTTATTCACATACTGTCTTTTCTACCAGGAAAGAAGTAAACAATTCAATTCCTAAGTGACAAGCAGTGCGCCAAGCACTTTGCAAATATTATTTCATCTGGTCCTCACAACAACCCTGTGAGGTAAGTGTTATTATTATCCCCGTTTTACAGTTGAGGAAACTGAGACAGACAGAAATTAAGTGATTTGCCCAGGATCACAAAACTAGTAAGTGTCTGACCTGGATTTGAACTCAGGTCTTACTGAGATCTAGTGCTCTAATCACTGTGCCACCCAGCTGCCCTTGTTCCTTGTTGGCATGTTGAGAGTTTATGCCCAGAATAACAAACAAACAAACTAACTAAGAAAACCAACTTTCCAAAAATTGGGGTTGTCCCATATTGGCAGCTAGGTGATGTAGAGGATAGAAGACCAAGGCTGGAGTCAGGAAAACTGTCTTCCTGAGTTCAAATCTGACTTCAGACACTTACTAGCTGTGTGACCCTGGGCAAGTCACTTAACCCTGTTTGCCCCTGTTTCTTCATCTGGAACATGAGCTGGAGAAGGAAATGGCAAATGTGGTCTCTTATCTTGGCCAAGAAAACCCCAAATGGGTTAATTTTGGACACAACTAAACAAAACAATGTTCAATAAATCTGTCCAAAAGGGATTATCCTTAGTGATTTTGTGATTTTCTGATTCTTTAAATGTATCTCTGTACCAATTCTATCCGAACATTTTGGTGGCACAGTGGATAGGGCTCTGGGCCTAGAATCAGGCAGATCTGGGTTTAAATTTGGCCTTTGCTATTTATTATATGTGTAACCCTGGGCAAGTCACTTAACCTCTCCCTGCCTCAGCCACCTTATTTGTAAAATGGTGATACTAATAGCATCTACCTGCCAGGGTGGCTGTAAGGATAGAAAGAGATAATATTTATAAAGTATTTTGCAGACTGTACAATGCCATATAAAAAATGCCAGCTAATTATGACAATGGTGATGACACAACAAATTTGAAGTAAAGCAAAGATTGAAATCAGTATTCCCCATCTCTCCTACCAAGGGGCTGTCTAATACACTATCCAGCCTCATGTTAAGTCTGTAACTGATGCAAGAATGCAATTCTTCTGTTTACGCACAGGCCCCACTGCTACCTAGGATTCAGAGGAGCCATGGCTGGCTCTTTGAAAAGGCCATGTATCGTATAGGGAGACCAAAGCTCAGCCCTCCCTCCCCTGGCCTCTGACTTGCCTCTATTTCTAAGCCCTGGGATAGAAAGAGGAATCTTATCTCAAGGGTCTGTTTCTAAGTCTGATCTTGCCCTGAGATCGTCTCCACAGGATATTGCCAACAAAGCTGCTGACTTTTTTAATATCCCGTCTCTGTGGAAGAATGTGATGCATTTTGTTATCTTACCAAGGCCTATCATAATATTGTGGAAAAATAACAATGTGATGAGAGTCAGAAGTCCTGGTTTCAGATTCTGACTGCCCCCTTCCTTGTTTGTGTGCCTGTGGCACATCCCATTTCCTGGCCTCAGTTTCTGTCTCTGCAAAATAAACATAATAATTTCTCCTGTGCCTACCGCATATGGTACCTGTGAGGGTCATGGGAGATAAAGGAGAGAAAAGTGCTTTATATTTAAAAACTCTGCACAGATATCAGCAATTATTTATAATAATGATAGCAGGTTGGGAATAGCAAGGATAGCATGTACTAGTCATTTCCTCCTGGGTCCTCGGCCTGCAATTCAGAAATTTTGCTAGCAAATGGATGGTGGAGCCCTCATGATGGTCCCCTGTCCCTAGCAGGCAGATTTACCCAAGGTGTGGCTTATTAGGTCACTAATCAGAGAAGACGCTCTTAATTAGGGAGGGTTTTTAGTGCAAAGAACACTGGGCCTCACTACCTGCTCAGGTGATCAAAGGTTTCCTTCTTTTCCTATTCCATTTGACTCTTTAGGGAGTGATGGAACAAAGTTTGCAATGGCAGCAGGAGCCACCAGGACAACCAAAGAAATCTCCCCAAAACACAAGAATAACAGCCCCTTAGAAGAAGCCAACTCTTTTCAGTTCACCGAAAACTTTCCCATGCGTGGTCTTGTCAGAGCCTCACAACAATTTTGTGGGAGTAGGTGGGGGCGAGCTTTACCAGAGGCAGTGTGGGACAACGATGGAGTAAGTTTCCCAGAGCAGGGAAAAGAGTGCTGGTCCTGGAGGCAGAGCCCTGGGTTCATATCCTGACTCCAATGAGAGGCTACATGGTTCAGTGGAATGTTTGGGGAGTCAGAACACTAAAATACCAACTCTCCTACCTACTCTGTGTGACCTTAAATAAATCACTTAGCCTCTCTAACTACATGGTACAGGGCCTGGAATTCTGAAAACCTGGAATTAAATTCAGCCTTAAAAGCTGTGTGATGGGGTGGCCAGGTAGCACAGCGAGTAAGAGCACCGGCTCCAGTGTCGGGATGACCTGGATCAAATCCCAGGCTCAGATACTCAGCACCACACCCAGAAATAACTGGTCTTGTAACCTTGAGTAAGTTACTTAACCCTGATTGCTTAAAAAAAAAAAGCTGTGTGATCTTGGACAAGTCACTTAGCCTCTGCCTGCCTCAGTTTCCTCAACTGCAAAATGGAGATTTTGCAAAAAATTAGCAGCTACCTTCCAGGGTTGTTGTGAGGTTCAAATAAGATAATATTTGTAAATTGCTTAGAATCAGATAATATTTGTAAAGTTATGTGTCTGGAACATAGTAGGTGCCTAAAATGTGTTTGTTTCCTTCTCCCCCTTCCCTTTTCTGGGGTTTAGTTTCCTCACCTGTAAAATAAAAGCCCTGTCCTGGAGTAAAGGTTCTAAACCTGGGGACTGTGAACATGTTTTTAAACATAAATTTTGCTAACAGTATTTTAATATAATAGGTTTCTTTTGCAATCCTATGAATTTTATTGTATGCATGAAATACATTACTTTGAAAAGAGATTCATAGCTTCACCAAACTACCAAGACAATCGAGAGTTTAGGAACTCCAAGACTAGGTGATCTATGAGGAGGACCCTTCCAGTTTAGAGCTATGATCCTCTATCAGTAAAGTGACAAATATTTATTAAGCACTTAATATGTTTCAGGCACTGGGATAGTCCTCAGAGATATAAATCTAAAGAATGAAGCATTCTCTATGCATTGTGGGATCTCGAGAATCCCTTCTGTCTTCTGAATCTTTGTTTCTTCATCTGTCAGTTTGGGCTGATGATAATACTCATACTACCCATATTACAGAGAGCAAAATGCACCATAAATGACTAAGTACTTTGAAAATATATTTTATATAGTAGCTTTTAAATAGTATTTCTATCTTAATTTGCATTTATTCTTAAACAGAGAGCAGTAGTGACTTGGTCACAGTTGTACAGGGAGCCAAAGGCAAAGTAGGAAGCAGAATCCAAATCTCCTGCCTCTCAGGCCAGGGCTGATTATGCTCCCCCATGTTGCCTGCAAAGAAGATATTCTTGGTGAGGCTTGTATAATTACCCAAGGCAGGAAGGAAGGATCTAGTGTTAGTGATTCCCTTGGTCTCCTTGCCACCTGTTCCTGGTAATTTCTGGAGCATATCCCAGGTTGGGATGGGTAGAGTTCAGTGGCTGCCCTCTACCCCCCACATGGACACCGGTGTTCTGGGGGTGCTAATAGACTGCACCTGGCAATTGAGTCCTGCTTAGAAAACAAGACCAGTTTTGTGGGTCTGGAGATAATGAGATAATGGAGCGGAAGTTCCGTAGGGTTTTCTTTCTTTTTAAATTCCCGAAGAAATCCTGCACCTGGAGAACAAGAGATCTGGCACCGAAGGGAAATGCAGAGGCTGGTGCCTTTGTCTGTATTGTGCAGTCTTCTGATGGGAAGAGATATTCTCTGAGGCTTCCACCTGGGGATTTTCAATTAATTCAAACTGACTCCCGTCTTCAGTCTGCCCTACCCCCTCAACCACACACACTCACACACACAAACGACGGGGAAATTCTTTGAGGGTTTCTCCTTTCTGTGTCCTCTGCTAGTGGTTAGGATTACAAGGTCCCATTTTATCAATGAGATGCTCACTCCTGGGCAATCTACTCCACGGATGGGGGGATTGAGTTTAACTGTGAAAGACCTGATCAGTAGTACACATGGTTGTTATTCAGGTCCCCCTATGAATGTGTTCTGATTCGCTTCTCTCTTCTCTCCAGTTCAATCTCTACACAGCTCCCAAACATATATTCTTAAAACACAGATCTAATAATGGCAGACTCTTTCTTGCTCAAGAAGTTTCACTAACTCCCTATTACCCCTAGGGACTCCTAGGAGAACATACATTCTCCTCTTTGGCATTTAAAATCTTTTACAACACGGCACCGATATATCTTTCTAGGCTGTCCCAATGGGATCAGTATGGTACAATAAGAATTAGCAGAGGCTACGTGTTACATGAGATTAGGGGGAGTAAGTCCAATGAGGAGTAGGCTCGTAACATCACCCAAAGGTATCAGTGGACTTTAAGGAGCAGTGGTAGTTATCCATGAACACATGTATTTCCTGTATATGTCCACTCTTACCATATAAGGGGTGTGTGTGCGTGCGTGTGTGTGTGCACATGTGGGTGGGTGTGTGGGGAGAATATGCCCAGGGCTTATGAAGGAAATATTTTATTGCTACATGTGTTACTATGCTATTCCCTTATATGACTTTACTTTTAATTAAATGTGTCCTCTGGCTAATAAGAAAAGTAAATACATTGGAGGGATTGTAAGTAAAGGGTTTTGAATGGATAAGGGTCAATAGTGAACCTTGTCTAGGAGAGATAAATGCAAGTCAGGAGATGTCCCCTTTTTGTAGGTAATAGTAGAGTCAAGATTCAAAACTAACCCTAACTGGGAAACTGAGGCCCAAATAAGACATATAATTCTTCAAGGATCACACAGCTGGTGTTAGAGTAGAGACTGAAATCCAGGTCCCCTGGCTCCTGAACTAGATTTTTTTTTTGCTACATCAGTTGCCTTTTGGGGACTAAAGATGGTACAAATCTCCTGTTGAGGGAGGGAGGCCATTAACTTCCCCTAGCATCTCTCACCTGGAGACATGAGACAGAATCCCATTGCTCAATACACAAAGGTGAGTCAAGGCTCTCCCTGGTGCTCCAGGACCAGCATAACAATGAGAAATCTCTGGGCCTGCTGAAGAAACTGTCGCAGGAAGAGTTTATAATTTAATTCTACCAAAAACCTTGCTCTACCAGAAGCTAGCCAAAACCACTTAAGCTTTAATGACTGATAGGGAGAGAACTCTCAGAAAGATACACCCCTTCCTATTCCCTTGTGCACAAATCATTCATTCCTGAAAAAGACCATAGGCCCCTCTGTCTTTAAGAAAGTTCAAGGAGAAATGGCCAATGGTAGCTGCCTAAATTTACCTAAAAGGTTGGGCCCAGTGGAGTCTGAGGCCTTCCCTAACAGCATTAGATGGCTGCTTACTCTATAAGACAAGGACTGGACAGAGGAGGAAAAGAGTGTGCAGATCAAATATGATGCCAGCCAATGAGGGGCTGAGTGAACCTGTTGCCATAGGTAGTGAGTCCCCTGTCACTGGAAGTTTCAATTAGAGACTGAATGACGACTCGCCAGTTACTTTGCACAGGCCATTCTTGATCAGGTATCCTTTGGATTATATGTCCTCTGAAGTCACTTCCAACATTCAGATTCTCTAGCTCTTTCTGGAGCATTGTTTGTCTTGGTGAGAGTTTCTTAGAATTATTAACGTTTAGAGAGACTTTAGCCATAGAGTGTTAGGAGGATGAATTCTATATGTCTTCAGATACTACACATTATGCTTATTGTCATGTAGGGTCCACTGGACCTGGAGGCAGAAGACCACCACCATTCACTAGTTGTGACATCTTCTGAGCTTGTCTCTTTAATTTAATAGGTATTCTGTATACCATGGTATATGTGTTGTTGTTCAGTTATTTTAGTTGTCTCTGACTCTCCATGGCCCCATTTGGGATTTTCTTGGCAGAGATACTAGAGGGGTTTGCCATTTCCTTCTTCAGCTCATTTTACAGATGAGGAAACTAAGGCAAACAGGGTTAAGTGACTTGCCCAGGGTCACACAGATAGTGTCTGAGGTCGCATTTGAACTCTGAAAGATGAGTCTTCTTGGCTCCAATGCCAATGCTCTAACCACTGCTCAAACTAGCTGCCTTCTCACATATTTACATACATGTTATCTTCCCTTTCAGTATTGGCACTTAATACGTGCTTGTTAATTAATGAATCATTAAAATGAGCTGATTGAGCTAGATGATATCCCAAGTCCCTTCCAGCCCTTACGGTCTATGAGTTAAGGTCTTCCTTAACTCATGACCCCATTTGTCTCATCACCTTGGAGGAATCACTTCTCAATACTTCATTTTTACCTCCAAATCTTTGTTCACACCATCCCCATTGCATGGAATCATCCCTCTCTCCAGCTACAGCACAGTCTCTTCATCATGGTCAAGCTCACTTCCTACGGAAGACTTGTTTGACCGTGGTAGTGCTCATAGAAACTTCTGAATCTCTACACAGTTAAAATGGAATACCTCTGAGAAGGAAAGGGCATTTTCATCATTGGTCAATAGTACCTTAGAGTGGTTAGGGTGATTTGACCAGAACTAGAGAGTCATATACCATCATGATGTTAGAACACAGAATGTCAGTGTAGGAGGTACCAGAGAGACCATCTTACTTCTTAATTCCCCAGCCTATTTTGTTTTAGAAGCAATTGGTAGTTTAGTAGATGGTGTGCTGGGGCTGCAGTTAGGAAGACCTGAGTTCAAATTTAGCCTCAGATATTTACTGGCTGTGTGACCCTGACGAAGTCACTTAATATCTGTTTGCCTCAGTTTCCTCAATCGCAAAATGGGGATAATAATAGCACCTATTTCTTAGAGTTGTTGTAAGGACCAAATAAGATGGTGATTGTAAAAAGCACTTAGCACAGTACCTGAAATATAGTAAGTGCTATAGAATTACTTTATCTCCTTAATCCATGGCATAGTTTTAAGGTCTCTACTATGTTTTCATGGCAGCTTCTCATCTATTGTCACCTCTGGAACTGGAGAATCACACTCTGATCCACGTCACTTGGGTTTTTCTTCAGAAGAAGAAAACTTGCTTGAATACACACTCACACAGACACAAACACAGACACACACAGACACCCTCCCCCACAGACTTTGAGGTTCTCACCAAAGAGGCAACGAATGAGTGAATGGATGAGGAACAAAGTCTGACTCCATGTCCTAGAGCCTGCAGAGAGCCATGATCCTAGTTCTTGCCAACGATGTGTCTTCCTGACAAGGTGACAAGACACCCTTAGTCACTGGCATAATATTGTGCATTCATCTCATGTGTTGAATGCTGCTGGATCCCAAAGCACTTTGGCAAATGAGACTTTGAATTCATTGTAATCTTCACAGCTGAAGGGCAGCCTATCGTAAGCGGTGGACAGGAATAAGACAGCATGGGGATGATTTTAATTTCTTGTACCCAACTGGATCAAGGGTCTTGCTTAAAGGTTTTTTATCATCACATTAGTTAATTTATACCCTTACCCTCTATCTATCTATCTATCTATCTATCTATCTATCTATCTATCTATCTATCTATCTA
>NW_027187460.1:3569763-3588670 GCF_028583685.1 Petaurus breviceps papuanus | reverse complement strand
CTATCTATCTATCTATCTATCTATCTATCTATCTATCTATCTATCTACCCACCTATGTATCCATCTATCTATCTATCTGTCTATCTACCTATCTAATCTCTCTCTATGTAAACATATAGATAGGTATATGTATGTATATAGACATATAGATATGTAGGGTTACCTCTTTAATTATTAAATAAATCACACAATATATTATAAACATATAATATATAATACATGTAATATTATATAACACAATGTATTAAATATTATGCACATAAACATATGTAAACAAATTTTTGTTGTTCAATTGTTTCTGTTGTATCCACCTCTTTGTTACCCTGTTTTGTGTTTTCTTGGTAAAGATACTGTAGTGGTTTGCCATTTCCTTCTCCAGCTCATTTTACAGATGGGGAAACTAAGACAAACAGGATTAAGTGACTTGCTCAGGGTCACACAGCTAGTAAGTGTCTGAGGCCAGATTTGAACTCAGGAAAGTGAGTCTTCATGACTCCAGGTCCAGTGTTTTATCTGTTGGGATACCAAGCCATGCATGCATGTGTGTACGTGTGGTATGTTAAAGTCTGTACTTTGCTCTTGCTGAAGGGAATGGGCTCCTGTTGGTGGGATTCAGAAACTTCATAAAGATTCATATTGTCTTGAAATTTGTATCCCACCTTTCTGTTTTTCCATTATCCCAGTTCTAAAATTTTATATTCTAACATTCTCTTTTCCATGTTCTAATGGTTTATGGTCTTTGTTCAAATATTTTGTGCTCCCTCAAGAAACAGAGCTTCTACCTCCCCAGTCTCAAGTCAGGTTCTAGATAGCAGTGGACTGGGGAAGAGGGCACATAGAAAGACACAGTTACTTGGAGAGCTCAGTGTATGGGGGCCGAGACTTTTTTTGGAAACAACTTTGGATGGGGACAGGGAGGTGGAACCAAAAGGATCCCAGACACTAAGAAAAATGGATAGCAGCACTATGGAGGATGAGAAAAGGGCAAGAAAAGGAAGCATAGAATAAAAAAGTGGTTGATAGGTTGGTTGTGTCCAGAATTGCCAGGGATTTCATCTATACCTGGTTATCAGGATGATGACAGGTCAAACGAGTGAGGATAGGCAGATGGTGCTTCAATGGACTGAGTGCTGGGTGTGGAGTCAAGATGATATGAATTCAAATCTAGCCTCAGACCTTGACTGTGTGACCTTGGGCAAGTCACTTAATCTCTCTGCTTCAGTTTTCTCATCTGTAAATTGAGGATAATATAGGACCTACCCCCCAGGATTATTGTGTGTATCAAATGCATAGTGCCTGGAATAAAATAAATGCTATTAAATATTAGTTTTTTATTGTGATGGTGATTGAAAGTATTATAAATGTGTACACGATCTAGGTATAAAGGCTGATACTGTAAACAATCTGGGAGAGCAAGGGATAGTTTACCTGTCAGATTTGTGGAGAGGGAAAGACTTTATGACAAAACAAGAGTTAGAGAGCCTTATAAAATGCAAAATGGATAATTTTGATTACATTAAATTGAAAAGTTTCTGTACAAACAAAGCCAATGTAACCAAGATTAAGAGGGAAGTGGAAAATTGGGGAACAATTTTTACAACCAATGTTTCTGATAAAGGCCTCATTTCTAAAATACACAGAGAATTGAGTCAAATCTATAAGAATACAAGTCATTCCCCAATTGAAAAATGGTCAAAGGATATGAACAGGCAGTTTTCAGAGGAAGAAATTAAAGATATCTATAAGCATATGAAAAAAATGTTTTAAATCAAAAACAGCTCTGAGGTACCACATCTCGCTGGTCAGACTGCCTAAAATGACAAAACAGGAGAATGATAAATACTGGAGAGAATGTGGAAAAATTGGAACACTGATGCCTTGTTGGTGGAGTTGTGAACTGATTAAACCATTCTGGAGAGCAATCTGGAACTATGCTGAAAGGGCTATAAAACAGTGCATACCCTTTGACTCAGTGATACCTCTTCTGGGGCTGTATTCCAAAGAAATCACAGAAATTGGAAAAGGACCCATATGTACAAAAATATTTATAGCAGCTCTATTTGTGGTGGCAAAGAACTGGAAATCAAGGGGATACCCATCAATTGGGGGATGACTAAACCAGTTGTGCTATATAAATGTAATGTAATACTATTGTGCTATAAGAAATGAGGAGCAGATGGACTTCAGATTTACCTGGAGAGGCTTATACAAACTGATGCTGAATGAGAAGAGCAGAGCCAAGAGTACTTTATACACAATTATAGACACATCGTAAGTGTGACAATCAACCTTGATAGACTGGACTCTTCTCAGCAATGCAGGGTTATAAGACAACTCCAAAACACTCATGATGGAGAGAAATGTCTACATTCAGAGAAAGAACTAGAAAGAACAGAGTTTGAATGCTGATTGAAGCAAACTACCTGCTCTCTTTCTTTTTTTTTTTGGTTTGGTTTTGTTTCCTCTTTCCCATTGATCATTCCATCCATTACAACCCTTTTTTATAACCTGACTAATTTCTAATGTGAAAGTTTTTTTTTTCAGATCCTATACTTGATTTCATGCCGCCATGCCGGGGGTAGGGGGAGGAGAGGGAGAGGGAGAAAACTTGAATCTCAAGGACTGAAACTCAAGTGGGACTGAATCTTGTAAACTAAAAGTAAACAAACAAATTAATAAAGACCAAAAAAAAAAAAAAGACAGAATTTGGTATTTTAAAGCCATTTGCTAGAGGAAGTGGAGGAACCATGCCAGATTAATACCTTGTTTAAATGCCACCTTCTTCAAGAAGCCTTCCATGACTTCTCAGATCTGAACTGTTATTCCTTTTTTCTCTAAATTCCTGGAGTTTCTGAAACACATATATCTCAGCATTTATAATAATTAGTATTTATCTTGTGTTTCGATATTTGCAAGGTGCTTTTATATAGTTTATCTCATTTGAACTTCACAATAACCTTATGGGGTATTATTAATACATGATATTATTCCCATTTTATAAATGAGAAAACTATGGTGCCAAAAAATTAGCAAGTCATTTGTTTAATGGGACACAACTAGTAAGTGCCAAATATAGGATCTGAACCCAGGTTTTTAAGTACTCTCTCCACAATAACAAAATAGCCTTTATTTTCTGTAGTCATGAATTCAATTCAACTCAAGTTAGTTTGAACTACTGTATTTTCTGATTGATCATAGAACATAGGATTTAGAGTTGAAAAAGTGACTTGGTCAATCATCTTCCAAGAGGAGTTCACTGCCTTCGTTTTCCAAGTGAAGAAACTGAGACCACACGAGATGTAGCTTGATAAGGTTGTGCAAGGATCCTTGACAAGTGGCAAACAGAAGAAAGAACAGCTAGGGGGTGCAGTGCTAGAGTGCCAGGTCTGGAGTCAGGAAGAGTCATCTTTGTGAGTTCAAATCTACCTTCAAGCACACTAGCTGTGTGACCCTGGCCAGGTCACTTAATGATGTTTGCCTCAGTTTCCAGATGAGCTAGAGAAAGAAATGGCAAATCACTCCAGTATCTTTGCCAAGAAAAACCCAAATGGAGTCACAAACAGTTGGACATGACTGAAAAATGACTGAAAATAGCTGAAGAATGCTTCAGACCCAGGTCTTCTGACTTCAGATCTGGTGTTTTGGCTGACCCTCTTCTCTCCCTCATGTTCCTGCCCACCATTGTGTGTGTATGTGTGTGTGTGTGTGTGTGTGTGTGTGGTTACAGGCATTCTCAGGTGAAGCCCAGAGACCCATAAAACCATGCATACCCTTTGACCAAGCAATACCACTACTAGGTCTTTATCCCAAAGAAATAAAAAAAAAAAGTAAAAGATATTTGCGTACAAAAATATTTATAGCAGTCTTTGTGTGGTGGCTAAAAAATCGGAAATTGAAGGGATGTCCTTCCATTGGGAAATGGTTAAATAAGTTGTGGTATATAATTGTAATGGAATATTATTGTGCTATAATAAATGATCATCAGGACACTCTCAGAAAAGCCTGAAACGTCTTGAATGAACTGATGGAAAGAGTAGAACCAGGAGAACATTGTATACAGTTAACAGCAATGGTGTATGATGATCAACTGTGAATGACTTAGCTATTCTCAGGAATACAGTGACCAAGACAATTCTGAAGGACTTATGATGAAAAATGTATCCATCTCCAGAGAAAGAACTGATGTAGTCCAAATGCAGATAGAAGCATACTTTTTCTTTACTTTCTTTTTCTTCTTTTTTTTTGGTCTGTGTTTTCTTTCACAACATAACAAACATGGAAATATATTTTGCATGACTGCATAAGTATAGCCGATATCAAATTTCTTGCCTTCTCAAAAAGGTGTGTAGGAGAGTGAGGGAGGGAGAGTTTGTAAAAAAAATGTTAGAAATGTTTTTTTCAGGTAATTGGGGGAAAAAAGAAAATATTAAATTATTAAAAAAAACCCTCCATGCAGTTGGACTGTGATCCTTGAGGCATGGTGATGGTGGGTTAGGAAAAGTTCAAAGAGTGAAATGAATCATGGCTGGAGCTAAGCATTCATGGATGGATTAATAGGGAAAGATTTGTGGCAGGGAGACTGATTAAGAGTCTGTTGTATTCAGGTAAGAAGTGATGAGGGTCTAGAATAGGGTGGTAGTTGTGTGGGTGGAAAAAAGTGTATGCAAGATGTTATAGAGAAAGAAACAACAAGATGTGGTTATTTGGGATTAGTGAGAATGGGGAGTTGAGTGAAGATGACACTAATGATGAAGAGGTGATTAGGCATTTATTAAGCACCTACTGTATGGTAAGTACTTCACAAATTTTTTTTTCATTTGATCCTACATGGTGAGTACTATTAATATACCCATTTTATAGTAGAAGAAACAGGTTAAAATTTTTTTTTCTGCTTTTTGGAGGGCAATTGGGGTTAAGTGACTTGCCCAAGGTCACATGGCTAGTTTTTGTGTTAAGTGTTTGAGGGCAGATTTGAACTCAGGTCGTCCTGACTCCAGGGCGGGTGCTCTATTCACTTCACCACCTAGCCACCCCGGAAACAGGTTAATTGACTTACCCAATGACACAGAATTAAAAAGTGTCCGAGGCTGGATTTGAATATAGCTACGCCTGTATCTAGTTAACTGGAATGATGTGCCCTCAACAATAATAGTGAAGGAAAGGGGACAGGTTTTGAGGAAGATGTAATGAGTAATGTTTTGGAAATGTCGACTTTGAGATGCCTGTAGAGCATTGCCCAAAAGGCAGATGGTATTTCAGGAATAGAGTTAAAGAGCCTGGGGCTAGAGCTTCGTAGGGATGGATATGAAACCCCTGGCAGCTAATGAGATCCCCAGATGAGAGAGTATAAGGAGAAAAGGAAAGAAGCCCTAGGATAGAGCCTTGGGATCTTCCCACAGGGAAAAAAAATGACTCAGATGAAGCTACAGAAAAGGAAACTGAGGTGTGATCAGACATGAAGGAGGAGAACCAGGAAAAAACAGTCATAACAATCTAGAAGGAGGAGCATGTCCAAGCAGAGAAAGTGGCCAACAGCGTCAAAAAGTAAATTAGAGGATGAAAAAAAGTTTTTTGTATTTGGCAATTAAAAAAAAAATTGGTGACGTTGGAGAAAGCAGTTTCAGTTGAGTGATTAAATCAGAAACCAGCCTGCAGAGAATTTAGGATAAAGTAGAGAGGAAGTGTATTCATTTTGCCCTCTTTGGCCTTCGTTTACTCATCTGTGAAATTGTTTTGAATAAAATTCTTTGGGAAACAATATTTACAAGAAAATGGGGAATAACATTATTGTTGCTGCTGTTATTATTAATACCACTATTACTCATAGATTCCTAGAATATTAGAGCAAAAACATAAACCCAACAAAAAACTTTAGGGACAAGCTTTTCCAACTCCCAATATTTTGGTATTTTGCTGAAAAGTATACTGAGACCCAGGAGAATTTAAATAATTTGCCCTAGGTTACAACTGTGAGTCAGTGACAAAATTTGGACTCAAAACAAGGCTTACAAGGGCTAATTCACAGCTCTTTTCCCTGTTCATCAGATTGTGAGTTTCTTGAGAGCACGGATTTTTTTTGGCTTCTTTTTTGTATCCCCAATGCTTAGCATAGAGCCCGACACATAGTGAGAATTTAATAAATATTTATTGACTGCCTTCTAATATAAGCATTGGGCCCCTAGCAATGCGGAATGTACTTAGGCCCAAAACCAAAGGGAGAAGAAGTTCCTTACAGGCATTCCTCTTGAACAGAAAAGATCCGTGTGTCTCTGGAGGACATGGGCTAGGGAGATATTCAAACACAAGAAACCTGTATTCCCTTTTCAGCTCAGACACAGACTCAATCCATAAGCATAAGTGGAGTGCTCTGAATGAGAACAGTGATAGGCTCATTATACTTAGCTGTGCTTCATGTGGCCCCAGTGGAATTGGTGAAGCAAAGTGGAAGAGAGGAAATTTTTGACTTCATATAAGAATCGCCTTTCTAACAATCACCGTCATCCTGGGGGTGGGGAATGGAACGTACTTCCTTAAGCAATAGTGAGTTTCTCATCACTGGAGGTATTCATGCAAAGACTGTATGACCATTTGTCAGTGATGATGTTATGAAGATTCCCACTCTGGAATGAATGGGACTAGATACTTTCTGATGTCCCTTCCAACTAGGGGATTTTACGATTCAAGACCCCTTTCTCAGCCTCAATTTTCTCCTCTGATGGGGTTAACTGGATGATTCTTAAGGTCCCTTTGACTGCTACAATTCTGTGACTTCCATTTTGCTGCAGGCTGGCCTTGTCTATCCCCTTCTCACTCTAAATGTCAGGTATTAAATTAAAATCTCCCTGCAATTGTGTGTGCTACCATTGACTTATGAGATCACAAACAATTTAATAAGCAGATGGGGAAGAAAAGGTCATTCTGCTGTCAGTCCAACTTATCTCATAAATTAGGCATCAGGTGTTAACATAAGTGTCTTTGACCAAATAGAATTATCTTGTTTGATGAGGGGACCCTGTCCACTGAAAACAGAGAGGGAATACATGTGTAATGCTAATAATAACAGTCAATCTCAGAATGGAAAAGGACCTTAGAAATCACCCACTACAGGAATCCAACTCCCCACACTACACTGGCATTTGTTCTGCTGCATTTGTGGCAGTTAGCTAGTCAACTGGTCTTTGGATTGAAGAGCATGCAAAAGTTATGAATTGTTAGTCCTGCTATACTCTGTCCTGATGGTACCCCCATCTGAAGCAGTAGGTTACACATCTTTCTGCTTTCTACTGTCCTGATTGTACCTCAGTCTGAAGCAGAGTGTCCTATTCTAATAGCACATTTGACGAAGGACTTTGATAAACTTGAGTGTATCAGTCTGTGGGTTGGTCAACAAACATTCACTATGTGCCAATTGCTGAGAATACAAGCAAAAAGAAAAATAGATCCTGCTCCCAACGAGCTTAAATTCTAACGTGGGTAGGCAATGCATGAAAAGAAACTGAAGAATGATGGTGGGGTGGGGAGGGGCCAGGAGAAGGTACCAGATTGGGTATGGTAGAGAAAGTCTGGAGTGCATCCTGGAGAGGAATGAGAAATACCTGGCCTGGACACCCTCACTAAATGGAGGCTCTGGGAGAAGCCATCCAATCAGAGTGAGAGGCTGTCCTGTGAGGAGAGCAATAAGGTTGGAGAAAGGGCTGGAGACCATGTCATAAAAGGATCCATTTGAGAGACTGGAGGTGCCTGGAGGAGGCTGGGAAATGGGGTAGATGATGACTCTCTGACAATCTAAAAGGTCGTCATAGGGCAGAGAGACTTAGCTTATTCTGTTTTACTCTAGAGAATAGAACTGGGAGTTGAAGAGAGGGATTATTTCAAAGCAAGGAATAGCAAGTTGTATCTAATAGATTTACAATTCTATGTGCAGTTATCCTTTTTTATTATACAAGCATTATGTAAATGCTTGTTTTATTCCACAAAACAAAAAACAAAAATTAAATTAAAACAAAAAAGGAAAACATTGTTTACTTACTTTAAAATCAGAGATGTCGCCAAATGACACAGGCTGCCTTGTCAAAGAATATGTTGTCTTTCATTTGATATCTTCAAGCAAAAGCTGGATGAGTACATGTTGAGAAAGTTCTAAAATCTCTTAAGGTTTCAGTTGGATTAAAGTCAAATGGAAAATATTTGTGAAGCACCTTTTGTGTGTGAGGAGCTGCACTGAGCATTGTAGGCTTATGTTTGTAGGCTTAGGTTTATGAGGTCCTCTCAAACTCTAGGATTCCTTGATTCTGTAATCCAATAAGCTCCTGATGTACTCTCTATTGTACCATGTAACGGTTATCTGATAATGAGCGTCTCTGCCTTTAGCCAGTCTCTACTACTAGGGAATAGAGATTGGACTTGGGATTTTATTGACATAGGGAACTCTCAAGGAGGAAACTCCCTCCAGATCAGAACCTTCTTGCAACTTAGCACGTTGGAGAGGTCCCTAGAGCATCATGAGGTTAAGACATTTGCCCTGGGTCATACAGTCTATATCAAAAGTGAAACTTGAACTCAGGTCTTTCTAGCTCTGGAGGCCTGCTGTCTCTCTAGAGATTCATTATCACACTCTGCTAGTCAGACTGGAGCCATACAGTTCATTTCTGGGTTTACAGATAAACTCTATCTAGTTTGGAAGACCTAGATAAAATGGATGTAGCTTTTGAGATCCCAAGGGTATTTCTGCACCAGAATGACTACGTTGGTGAAAGTTTTAATTTGGGGCAGTAATTTTCAGGAGCAATATTAGTAACAATGATGATCTAATGATGCACTTTTCTCAAAACAGCCTTATGGGGGTGGCTAGGTGAATAGAGCACTGGCCCTGGAGTCAGGAGGACCTGAGTTTAAGTCCAGTCTCAGACACTTGACACACTTACTAGCAGTGTGACCTTGGGCAAGTCACTTAACCCCAACAGGCCTTACCTCCCCCCTCCAAAAAAGCAAAAAAAAAAAAACCCAAACCCCAAAACAGCCTTATGAAATAGGCAGCCTAAGTATGATGAGTCCCATTTTACAGAGAGGAGAAATTATTTATCCACCATCATATAAACTGTTAAGGATTGGGGGCAAATCATAATAATAGTTGGTTATAATAATAGCTGGGATTTAAAAATATTATTTCATTTTTAACCACAATAATCCTGAAAGGTGTGTACTATTATTATCTTCATTTTTCACATGAGGAAACTGAGATACACAAAGTATAAGTGACTTGCCCAGGGTCACACAGACAATAAATTTTCAAGGTTGTGTCTGAATGCAGATCTTCCTGACTATAGGTGAAAAGATCTATCCACTATGCTTCCCTGGTCTCTAGGTTTCTTGATTTCAAACAAGGGGCTTTGACCACAGCATCACAGGAAATATGCAAATTAACTGATAAGTTAAATGTGACTGGTGAAGAAAATGATTAGTTGTATGCATAACTAGACCATCTCTATGCTTCCTAGTCTCACTATACTAGTTGTCCTTGGGGCAGCTAGGAGGGCTGGTGAATATAGTCCTGGTCCTAGAATCAGGAAAACCTGAGTTGAAATCTGACCTCAGACATTTCCTAGCTGTGTGATGTTGGTCAAGTCATTTAATAACTGTTTACCTCAGTTTCCTCATCTGTAAAATGGGGGTAATAGTAGCACCTAGCTCCCAGATTTATAGTGAGGATTAAATTAAATGATAGCTATTATTATTATTCTATTTCATTGTAGGGGTACTTTCTTGCATTTCTATCTTTTGCAATCTTTCCTTCCCTTCAATGTCTAAATCATTTGTCACCTCCTCTAAGAAACCTTCTCTGATCACTCTAGGTGGATGTAAAAACTCTCCAAGAATTGCTCATTCTCTTCTGAATGGACCTCTTTTTTCCCCCAACCTCACTAGTTTATTTGCACATGCCTTATCTCAGGTCCCTATATCCTTCTTCCACCAACACCCTTTAAGGAGGATATATTTACTCCCTGCAGACAGTAACCACAGGCAATGAAAACATAGCTTTGTAGGCATCAGGTAAAAAATTGTTGAAGTTTTACTGAATTGTGGTTTTAGCCAGTAAGTCAATAATCATTTATTAAGAACCTACTATATGCTAGGCACTGTGCTAAGTGTTGAGGACACAAAGAAAGGGAAAAGACAAACATACAAACAAACAAACAAAAACCAAAGAAAATGTCCCTGCTCTCTAGGACCTCACAGTCTGAGGGGGAGAAAACAAGAAAACAATTATTTCCAAACAAGACATTGACAAGATAAATTGGAAATAATTACAAGGAGAAGGTTCTAAAATTAAAGGGGGGTGGGAAAGGCTTCCTCTAGAAAGTGGGATTTTAGTTGAAACTTGAAGGAATGAAGGAAGGTGCCTCATATGGAACCATGGTCTTGGGCAAAGTTGGCCTCCTTTCTCCAGACTGCCTCTCTTCTTATCATGAGTAAAACTGATCATTTCCTTTTTTTTCCTTTTTACAATTTAATTTATTTTTGGTTATATTTTAAGTTCCAAACTCTCTGCTTCCCTCCCTGCTCTGCTCTAGAGAAGGCCACCATGTGAAACAGGTATATATATATATAATTTATTTATTTGCTTTTAGTTTCTCTTCAGTTTCAAATTTTCTCCCCCTCTCCCCACACCCCACCATAGCAGCATGTAATCAAATAAAGGTTCTACAAATACCTTCACATTGAACTTTATAGTCATGTTGTAAAGAAGGACTATAACCAAAGGGGTGAACAATGAGAAAGAAGGGATAATACAAAACAAAATACAAAGGAGAGAGCAAATAGTTTGCTTCAATCTGCATTCAGACTCTGTAGTTATTTCTCTAGAAGTGGATATCTCCTTTCCATCATGAGTCTTTGTTTTGGGATGTAAATTTTTAAGATCTTCCCTGCCCCTAGGTTAAGTGCACCTGGAGCTTGTGGTGGGAGGCTTGTTTTTCAGGAACACCCACACCTTGGTGCTTTGTGATTGGGCAGTGGGTCAAGAGGGTTGTTACATTCTATGGCCCAGGAGAAGGCTATGTAATCCCTGATGTGAGACTTTGTTTTGCAGCTCACTTTGAGAAGTGTTGTGTGACTTGACCAGATGAGACTCTGGGCAGCCATTGAGAGCCCCCCAGCTTTGAAAAACCCAGATGTTGATGCTTCCCTTTCTGGTAACTGTGATTTGGTATGGATGTAATGGTTGGACAGTTGGAGGCCTGTCTGCTTGAAATGTTTCTGTCTGTATACTCTGAAGTTTGGAGTGCTGACCTTTTCCCCCTGAACTAGGTAAATGATATGTTTGATTGATTAAAGCAAGATTGTTAACCCATTTTGAGTTGCTTTCCTTTAGAAAGCAGATCTAAGAACCTGTGTTGGCATCCACTCTGGGGACGCTGGAGTGCTTACTGCTACAAAATTTTAGAGTTGTCTTATAACCTCGTATTGCTCATAGGAGCCCAGTCTATCAAAGTTGGTTGTCACACATACAATGTGTCTATAATTATGTACAAAGTTCTTCTGGTTCTGCTCTCCTCACTCAGCATCAGTTTATATAAGTATCTCCAGGTTATTACGAAGTCCATCTGTTCCTCATTTCTTATAGCACAATAATATTCCATTATATTCATATATCACAACTTGTTTAGCCATTTCCCAATTGATGGGCATCCCCTTGATTTCCAATTCTTTGACACCACAAATAGAACTGCTATAAATATTTTTGTACATATGGGTCCTTTTCCCACGTCTGTGATTTCTTTGGGATACAGCCCTAGAAGTGGTATTTCTAAGTCAAAGGGTATTCATTTAAATAGCCCTTTCAGCATAGTTCTAGATTGCTCTCCAGAATGGTTGGATCAGTTCACAACTCTACCAACAATGCATCAGTGTTCTAATTTTTCCACATCCTCTCCAGCATTTATTATTTTCATGTTTTATTCATGTTGCCAATCTGACCAGTGAAATGTGGTACCTCAGAGTTGTTTTGATTTGCATTTCTCTCATCATATAGTGATTAGAGCATTTTTTCATATGCTTATAGATAACTTTAATTTCTTCCTCTGAAAAATGTCTGTCCATATCATTTGACCACATATCAATTGGGGAATGACTTTTATTCTTATAGATTTGATGCAATTCTCTGTATATTTTAGAAATGAAATCTTTATCAGAAACACTGGTTGAAAAAATTCTTTCCCAATTTTCCACTTCCCTCTTAATCTTGGTTTCATTGGTTTTGTTTGTACAAAATCTTTTCAATTTAATGTAATCAAAATTAGCCATTTTGCATTTCATAATGCTCTCTAACACTTTTTTGGTCATAAAATCTTCCCTTCTCCATAAATCTGACAGGTAAACTATTCCTTGCTTTCCCAGACTGATTATAGTATCAGCTTTTATTCCTAGATCATGCACCTATTTCAAATTGATTTTGGTATATGATGTAAGATCTTGATCCATACCCAGTTTCTTCCATACTGTTTTTGAGTTTTCCCAGCAATTTTTGTCAAGTAGTGAGTTCTTATCCTAGAAGCTGGGGTTTGTGGGTTTATCAAACAGTAGATTACTAGAGTCATTGACTGCTGTGTCTTGTGTACTTAATCTATTACACTGATCCACTACTCTATTCCTTAGCCAGTACCAAGTAGTTTTGATGACTCCTGCTTTATAATATAGTTTAAAATCTGCTATGACTAGGCCACCTTCCCTAGCATTTCTTTTCATTAATTCCCTTGATATTTTGGACCTTTTGTTCTTTCAGATGAATTTTGTTGCTATTTTTTCTACCTCTATAAAATCATTTTTTGGTAGATTGATTGGTATGGCACTAAATATGTAAAGTGATTTAGGTAAAATTGTCATTTTTATTATATTAGCTAGACCTAGCCATGAGCAACTGATATTTTTTCCAATTATTTAGATCTGCCTTTATTTGTGTGGAAAGTATTTTGTAATTTTGTTTCATATAGGCCCTGAGTTTGTTTTGGCAGGTAGATCCCCAAATATTTTATAATGTCTCCAGTAACTTAAATGGAATTTCTCTATCTCTTCTTGGATTTCATTAGAAATATATAGGAATGCTGAGGAATTATGTGGGTTTATTGTATATCCTACAACTTTGCTAAATTTATTTATTATCTCAAGTAGTTTTTTTACTTGATTCTCTAAGATTCTCTAAATATATCATCATATCATCTGTAAAGAGTGATAGCTTAGTCTCTTCTTTGCCTAATCTGATTCCTTCAACTTCTTTTTCTTCTTATTGCTATGGCTAACATTTCTAGTACCAAATTGAACAAGAGGGGTGATAATGGACATCCTTGTTTCACCCCTGATCTTTTGGAAATGCTTCTAGTTTATTCCCATTACATATAATACTTTCTGATGGTTTTAGATAGATACTGCTTATTACTTTAATAAAGACTCCATTTATTCCTAGATTTTCTAGTGTTTATAATAGGAATGAGTGTTGTATTTTGTCAAAAGTCTTTTCTGCATCTATTGAGATAATCATATGTTTTCTGCTAGTTTTATTGTTGATATGATCAATTATACTGATTGTTTTCCTAATATTGAACCATCCTTGCCTTCCTGGAATAAATCCTACCTGATCAAAGTATATTATTCTTGTGATAAGTTGCTGTAGTCTTTTTGCTAATATTTTTATTTAAAATTTTTGCATCTATATTCATGAGGGAAATTGGTCTATAATTTTCTTTATTTTTTTCTCTTTCCAATTTAGGGATCGGTACCACATATGTGTCATAAAAAGGATTTGGTAGGACTCCTCCAATTTTCCAAAGTAGTTTGTAAAGTATTGGAATAAATTGTTATTTAAATGTTTGATAGAAATTGCTAGTAAATCCATCTGGCCCTGAAGACTTTTTTTTTCCTAGGGAGTTCATTGATGGCTTGTTTAATTTCTTTTTCTGAAATAGTGTTATTTAAGTATTTTATTTCCTCTTCAGTTAACCTAGGCAACTTATATTTTTGTAAATATTCATCTATTTAACTAAGCTTGTCAAATTTATGGGCATACAATTGGGTAAAATAATTCCTAATGATCATTTTAATTTCCTCTTCATTGGAGGTAGATTAACCCTTTTGATTTTTGATACTCATGATTTTTTTCTTTCTTTTTTTACCATATTGACTAAAGGTCTATCAAATTTATTGTTTTATCATAAAACCAACTCTTAGTTTTATTTATTAATTAGTTTTCTTAATTTCAGTCTTATTAACCTTTCCTCAGTATTTCCAATTTAGTATTTACTTGGGGATTTTCAATTTGTTCTTTTTATAGCTTTTACAGTTGCATGACCAATTTATTGATGTTCTTTGTTTCTATTTTATTCATATATGCATTCAGAGATATAAAATTTCCCCTAAGAACTGCTTTTGCTGCATCTCACATGTTTTGGTATGTTGTCTCACTGTTTTCATTCTCTTGAATGAGGTTACTGATTGTTTCTATAATTTCTTGTTTGACCCACTCATTCTTGAGGATTAAATTATTTAGTTTTCAATTAGTTTTTAGTCCATACTTCCATAGCCCTCTACTACATATAATTTTTATTGCATCATGATATGAGAAGGATACATTTAACACTTCTGCCTTCCTGCACTGAATTCTGAGGTTTTTATAACCTATCACATGGTCAATTTTTGTGTATGTGCCATGTACTGTTAAGAAGAAGGTACATTCCTTTTTATCCCCATTCAGTTTTCCCCAGAGTTCTACCATATCTATCTTCTCTAAAATTCAATTCATCTCCTTAACTTCTTCCTTGTTTTTTTTTTTTTTTGAGGTTAGATTTATCAAGTTCAGAGAGGGGGAGATTGAGGTCCCCCACTAGTATACTTTTGCTATGTATTTCTTCCTCTAACTCCCTTAACTTCTCCTCTAGGAATTTGGATGCTATATCTCTTGATGCATATATGTTTAGTAATGATATTACCTCATTCTTGATGGTGCCTTTTAGCAGGATATAGTTTCCTTCCTTTTCTCTTTTAATTAGATCTGTTTTTACTTTTGCTTTATATGAGATAAAGATTGCTACCCCTGCTTTTTTTTTTTACTTTAGCTGAAGCATAATATATTTTATTCCTGCCTTTTACCTTTACCCTATGTGTATTCCCCTGTTTCAAATGTATTTCTTGTAAACAGCATATTGTAGGATTATGTTTTTTAATCCATTCTGCTATCTGCCTCCGTTTTATGTGATAGTTCATCCCATTCACATTCACGGTTATGATTACTATCTATTCCTTTCCCTCCATCCTATTCCCTCCCCTTTTTATGCTTTTATTTCTCCCCTCTTCCTTCCCCTCCTTAAGAGTTTTCCTTTTGACCACAGCCTCCCTCATTATTCCCTCCCTATCACCCCCATCCATTTTTCTACTCTTCCCCCTTTCTACTTTTTCCTTCCCTTCTATCTCCCCCCCCCCTTCCCCCCCCCTCCTACTGCCTGTAGGGTACGATAAATTTTTATAGTTAATGTAGTATGTTATTTCCTCCTTGAACTAAGATTGACAAGAATTCGTCTCATACAATGCTCTCCCTCCCCTCTTTCCCTCTATTATGATAAGTTTTATATCTCTTCATGATAGAGTCTTATACTTAACTGATTATGTATTCCCTCCTTACACCAAAACCAATGAGGGCAAAGTTCATATGATGTTCATCTCCCTCCCTTCTTTCCCTGTACTATTAATATGTTTTTATGTCTCTTTGTGTGGTATAATTTACCCTTTTTCTGCTTCCCCCTTTCCTCTTCTCCCATCACGGTCCCTTTGCACCCCTTAATAAAGTTTTTTTTATCATCATTTTAGTCAATTTATACCCATACCCTCTATCTAGATCCCTTTTAAATGTCGTGATAAGTATACATTTCTCAATATTGACAGGTATCAACTTCCCATACAGGGATGTAAACAGTTTGCTCTTATTAAATAACAAGTTGTGTGTGTGTGTGTGTGTGTGTGTGTGTGTGTGTGTGTTCCCCGTTAATCTTTCTATGTCTCTCTTGAGTCTTTTATTTGGAGATCGAATTTTCCATTGAGCTCTGGCTTTTTTCATCAGGAAGGTCTGTAAGTCCCTTATTTTATTGAATGAACATCTCCTTGCCTGAAAGATCATGCTGAATTTTTCTGGATAGCTGATCCTTGTTATAACCTGCACTCTTTTGCCTTACAAAATTCCAGTCCCTCAGATCTTTCAGTGTAGAAGCTGCTAGGTCCTGTATGATCCCGACTGTAGTTCTGTGATATTTGAATTGTTTCTTTCTGGCTGCTTGCAGTACCTTTTCCTTTACCTTATAGTTCTTGAATTTGGCTACAACATTTCTTGGAGTTTTCAATTTGGGATCTTTTTCAGGAGGTCTCCAGGAGATTCTTTCGATAATTACTTTACCCTCTGGTTCTAGGGCCTCTGAGCAGTTTTCCTTGATTATTTCTTGGAAGATATTGTCCAGGGTCATTTTTTCATCATGACCTTGTGGTAGACCAATAATTCTTAGATTATCTCTCCTGGATATGTTCTCCAGGCCAGTTATTTTTCCATTGAAATATTTTACATATTTTTTTTCTAATTTTTCATTCTTGAGGCTTCTTTTGACTGATTCTTGATGCCTCATAGAGTCATTGGCTTAGATTTGACTGATTCTAATTTTTAGTGAATTATTTTCCTCAGCTAAATTTTGAAGCTCCTTTTCCATATGTTCAGATTTCCTTTTTGGGTATTTATTTTCTCCAGTTAGATTTTGAACTTCTTTTTCCATTTCACACATTTTATACTTTAAGGAGCTGTTTTTTCAGTGAAATGTTTTTCTATTTTCTCAATTGTAGTTTTAAAAAAAATTGATCAATTTATCTTCTACATCTCTAATTTGGTTTTTAAAGTCCTTCTTGAGCTCTTACAAGAATGCCTTCTGGGCTTGGGACCAGGTCATATTTATTCCCTTTTGAGGCTTCAGATGTGGGTGTAGAGTCAATGCCGTCTGCTTCTGAATTTGGTTCTTCATGCTCACAATAATAGGATTCTAAACTCCTTGTGCAGTCTTTTTTTCCACATTTTGAGGCATAGACTTAGCCACAATCTTCCTCTAGATCTCCCAAGCCTTCAGTTGGTTACATTATTTTAGGATTTTACTCTGGGACAATATTCTCTGGGTTTTCAGGATCAGATGGAGGGATTAGAGCAGCTGGAGTTTACTCTGCCATCTTGGTCCCTGGAAGTTTAAGTAGGCAATTTTTAAACTTCCAGGCTGTGGGTTGATAGACCCAGGAGAAGCTGCTGACATTGCCATGGGTCCTGTGTTTGTCTCTTACCCACCTCCAGCAGAACCCCAGTCCTGCAGTAATACAGCCGAGATTCACCCCTGTAGACAGTAAATTAGCTTGGCCAGTCTCTCTCTGACTGCATCCACATCCACATGCTGCATCTGCTTCTCTGCCCGTGTGGCTGTCCACCTTCAAAATTGATCATTTCTTGTTCTCTCTTTTCCTATTCTGCTTTCAGGGTTGGGGATGTTAAGTGGTCACTTACTGGATGGGAGGAGAGGTGGAACTTTCAATAGCTTAACAGCCAAGAGGAAGCTTCTGATTAGCTGAGAGTAACCTGGAATTGAAGAATGGATCAATGAATTTGATCCAGCTTATTCAGGGAGGTAAATCTTCATTTATCTCTGCAAGAAAGTATACTTTTTCTGGGGACTCTGAGGAGGAGAGACACAGAAGGCCTATAGAGATTCATAGGTACTGAGTTAGACCATGGGAATAATAGTGATGTAGACTCACATGGAATGTTTAGGCAATATTCTGTGTGGGACTGCTTAGATTTCTTTTATCTGAACTTCTAATGACCTTCCCCTGGGATATTATTTTAGAATTTGTATGCTCTTTCCCTTTGTGAAAGAGTCCCAAAAGTGCACTCATAATTCTGGAGTATGCAAAGCAGGGAGAAAAAGGAAAAGATGAAGATACTAGACTTTTGGTACAATCCGGAATGTGCTGAAGCCAGCTTGGACCAGTCCCCAATATCCAATGATTAATTTTTAATATGGGCATTTACACCTCAAAAATGAGCAAATGCTGTTTTTTTTCAGTAAAAGTTAATGCTTGTTTTATTTTTTTAAGTACTTAGACTTAAGAATTGTTGTTCTTTTTTTTTTGTCCTTTGTTTTTGAAGAGGACCATGGTATCAGAGAAATGATGCCATGACTTGCAGTTGACTTTGATTTGAGTGAGTGAGGACTGTGCAAGGTCACCAATCTCACTTTCTCTTCCAGAGCCATCTGGATCCAGTGACTACATATTCATCAGGATGACTGGAGATGGCCCAGGGTGCAATGAGAGACCATGGCCCTTTTAGGCTAAAGCTTTTTCATGTACTCACTTAGAGTGAGGTAATACCCATTCAATGAATAGGACTAAGTGAGTCAAGGGATGGCTCCTTTAATCAGAAAAAAAGATCAAGTTGGGAGGGAAAGAACCTCAGGGTTGCTGCTCTAAAGAAAGATGGTTATCATTGACATTCTCTCTAAGCCAGGAGTGCCCAAAATATAGCCATTAAGTGGAACTTGGGCAGGCACCTATTGTGGTCCAATCTATGAGCTTCAGAGTGAACTGGTTTAAGCTTTTGTGAAAGAAGTGAGAGAGAGAGAGAGAGACAGAGAGAGAGAGAGAGAGAGAGAGAGAGAGAGAGAGAGAGAGAGAGAGAGAGAGAGAGAGAGAGAGAGAGAGAGAGAGAGAGGGAGAGAGAGAGAGAGAGAGAGAGAGAGAGAGAGAGAGAGAGAGAGAGAGAGAGAAAGAGAGAGAGAGAGAGAGAGAGAGAGAGAGACAGAGAGAGAGAGAGAGAGAGAGAGAGAGAGAGACAGAGAGAGAGAGA